>NW_007727940.1:35517-37893 GCF_000696425.1 Galeopterus variegatus | reverse complement strand
TGGGAAAGTATCTGCACACCCAAAGCTTACAAATGAAGACCTTTCACATCACTAGAAAAACCTCTCCACATATGCTGTGTGATTGTGCAGGGGTAGATTCAAATATTGCAGCCCTTAGTGACAAGCCCAGTCTATTCTAGAGCCTCCAAGCTCTTCTGGCTATATTCCCTTGTGAATAAAAATTTTTCGAGCATGCATCACAAATATGTATATTTATTTATTTATGAAGCATATCATGTGCTCCTGTGTGAATATATTATGTACATAATAAAACATACTCCCCAATAGGTATTTTTTTACAGGTTAAAATAAAAATAATGTAAAGAGAAATCTTAAGACTTTTTTCTGTTCTGCTATGGGTGGCTTGTGTGTCCCCAGATGGAGCACGCCCGGCCTGTTTAAAAGAGATTCTTTGGTGAATGATGAGGTTCTCAGAAAAAGCATTTCATCAATAGCTCTCATCTTGACAGCCTGTTTATGATGCTTCCTGAGTGTTTTTCCCTCAGTTTCCTTTCTCCCCCTGCCATCAGTCCACTGAAGCCCAGCTGGCATGTCGTGCCACAGTCATGACACGGACATGGTGCCTAAAAGCAAACATTTGCTGAGGAGGCCAAGAGGGTGGCTCCGGCTCTGTCTGTTGCTCGCTGTGTGACCTTGGGCAGGTTTCTCACTCCCACTCCTCATACGTGAAATGGAGAGGTTGGTGGAGGTGCCCCAGGAGAGGTGTGAGGAGTGCACGCAGAGCTGTCAGCCCAGGTGCACAGGAAGCTCTCAATACACGGCAGCCGTTCTTGTTCTTGTCCAGTCATTCATATTCGGTGTCTTTTTGAGAAAGGAAGAGTCCGAATTCTCACACCCCAGCACCCCTTCCACCCAAGACCTCGTGGGTCCCCTGCAGGGTTTGGGCCCTGCTCTGGGTTGCCACACCACTCGTGGCATCTACCGACGGCCCTTTTTCCCATTCCTTCTAGTGGGATTGCATTGCCTTGTGCCACCACTACAAAGAATAAAGGTAACTGTCGCCCAGAGAGCTGCACTTCTTTGTGAGTGTCACCCACTCTTAGGAGGAGTGACAAGTGCCAGCCTTTTACAGCAGTCACCCAATGCCAACCTGGTCAACAGAGGCATGTTAGTTTTGTGGTCCTGCAAAAGTGTCAAGCTCCACCATGCGAGCGAAGAGCACTTGGCTTCCCCCAGAGCTGCCTAAATCCCAGACCTGAACCTGCACACCAGTGCCCAGGCAGAGCAGCCCAGCTCCAGGACGCAGAGTGCAGAAGTGAGCTGGACACAGAGGTGGAGGTGGATTGCTGTGACGGGAGGAGGAGCAGGACGTGACGGGCATGGTCCCTGCCCCTGCAAAAGGATAGGCTTCGTCATTGTTAAGGATCCAGATGCTATGGGGGTGGGATGGATTGAGTCCCACCACTGGGACCAGATGGAAGGGCAGAGTTATCGAGGCAGACGACTGAGGCGACCAGGTTCAACTTCCGACCTTCCCAGACGACCTAGGTGGCTGGATTCCCAGCAGCCATTCAGCGTGCCCTCTCCTGATGGCCTTAATCACATAGGAAGAGACAACGGGCATCTCGTGGGGCCCCAACTTCTCTGGTTTGTCAGTTTTGGACCAAGAGAGCAGGTGATACGTGGAAGAAAAAAGGCAGTCAGCCTTGGTGGGTTGGTTTGGGGGTTTGTTTTGTGTGGGTGCCTGTGATACCATGTGGTGTTTGCTCCAAGAATAGAATCTGAGACCTGCCTTGATGAGCCTCTTCCAGAACCAATCAGTGACACCTGTCACTTACTCTCAGAGCATCATTCCTTAGACTGGGTTTGTTGTCTGTGTTAGTGTCCCAGGGCTGCAGTAACAAAGTACTACAGGCTGGGGGGCTTAAAACCACAGGAATTTATTATCTTGCAGTTCTAGAGGCCAGAAGTCCAAAATCAAGGTGTCAGCAGGGCTGCGTCTCTCCAAGGCTCTGGGAGAGGATCCTTCCTGCCTCTTACAGCTTTCCATGGCTCCTGGCAGTTCTTGGCTTTCCTTGGCTTGTAGCCACGTCACTGTAATCCCCGCTCCTGTCTTCATGTGGTCTTCCTTCTCTGTGGATCTTCATGTGGCCTTCATACAAGGCCACCAGTCATTGGATTTAGCGTCCACCACAATCCTCTATGTCCTCATCTTAACCTGATTACTTCTGCAAAGACCCTATTTCCAAATAAGGCCACATTCACAGGTATGGGGGATAGGGTGGGACTTCCACGTATCTTTTTGGAGGACACAGTTCAACCCACAGAACTGTCCATTATTAAAATGTAAACATCCTCTGCAGGAGTTATACATTAAGCCATTTTCATTGTGCCTCTTCGTGAAGGGACAGCAGT
>NW_007727940.1:32710-35204 GCF_000696425.1 Galeopterus variegatus | reverse complement strand
TAGGGTGGGACTTCCACGTATCTTTTTGGAGGACACAGTTCAACCCACAGAACTGTCCATTATTAAAATGTAAATGTCCTCTGCAGGAGTTATACATTAAGCCATTTTCATTGTGCCTCTTCGTGAAGGGACAGCAGTAATGGGTACTGAGCTGCTGCATGTGCCAGGCTCCTGTAGGCATTTCCCCCTGCTATCCTTATCTCACTTCATCTTCACGTTGACCTGGTTTTACACATTTATCTGGTGCTCAGATAACTTATGCAACCCTGCCCAAACTCATGCAGTGAGTAAGTGTTTGAATTTGTGTCTGGAAGCCCCAAACTCCACAGTTTCCCTAGTGCTCCCGGCCCCAGCTCTACACTCATGGGGCCCATTCAACTTGACCCTCACTAGAAAGGGGCGAGGAGTGAGGGACGTGAAGAACATTTTTCCACTTTCTTAAATTGCAAACAGCAACAAAATGGGCAAAATGTCTGTAAAACTATGACAAATGAAGCATCGCTAGGGTTAATTTATACAGAGCTTGTGCAAAACAGTAAGTAAAACAAGATCTCAGACAGACATTCAAAGGACATTCATTAAAGAAAAAATACAGATGCAGATAAGCATATGGGAAAACATTCAGCCTCATGAGTAACCAAAAGCATCCGATTAAAATAATACTGTAGTTTATTTTACTACCAAATTGGAATTTTAAAATAGTAATATGAAATGCTGTAAGAGGCAGAGGTACGGGTAACATTAGTGGGACTGTAAATTGGTACAAACACTCTCGAAAACAATGAAAAAATAAATAATACCAAAAAATGTTGTTAAGTTCACATTCATTGAAGGCAATTACTTGAGGCCTGCTCTTACCAAGAAAATATATCATGCTTACATAAAATTTTAGAGTGGTAAATAAATATGTGCAAACAGGCTACTCAGACAGCAAAACAATTTGGCACCATGTGTCAAAATTCTTAAAGTGATTTCCCACCCATGATCTGATAATTACACTTCAAAAAAATCTAGAGATCTATTCCAATTTGATAACTAGAAATGTGTACAAAAATATTATTAAGAAAATTTGTTTACTGGAGCATTATTTGCAAAATAAAAAACATAGAGACAAAGCAAAAGTTACGTAAGTGAGGACACACTCACGTGACGGAGTATGATACAGACATCACTGCATGCTGAAGAATGCTTTGTGGCCGGGGAACATGCCGAGATTACAAGGCTAGGTGAAAGTAACAAAATGGAAAACTGTGCAGACTGTGAGCTTATCTATGTAAACAATGCTTGAAAAAAAGATTAGACATGGATGAGCTTGGAGAAAATTATGTTAAGTGAAATAAGCCAGGCACAGAAAGAGAAATCCCACGTGTCCTCACTCATAAGTGGGAGCTAAAAATGAATGAATGAATGAATGAATGAATGAATGAATGAATGAATGAACAATAATAATAACAAATTGAACTTTCAGAAGGAGAAAGCAGAAGTGTGGTTGTTAGAGGTGGGAAAAGGGAAGGGAGTGGGAGGTGGTGGGAGGTTAGTCAATGGACACAAAAGATAAGAGAAATAAATTCTGTTGGTGTAGAGTCGAGCTAGGTACCTATAATAACAATAATCTACTGCTAGACATCTATAATAACAATAATTTACAGTATGTTATCAAATGGCTAGAAGAGAAGAGATAGAATTCCTCATTGTAGGAAATGATCGAGTTTTATAATGACGAATTTGCTAATTACCCTGATTTGATCATCACACATTGTGTATATGTATTGAAATATAACTCCGTATCCCTCAAATATGTATAATCAATATATTTCTATAAAAAAGAAGAAAAGACTAGAAAGAAATACATAAAATAGAAATACATGAGATAGCACAAGAGCATGTGTCTTTAGGTATTAAGTTATGAGTAATTTTGTAACATTTTTGAGTGTACAAAAGTGTATATAAATCTAAAAATAAATCTGGACATAAAAATAAATGTAGAAATTCCTATTTTAGTATTTTTGCTTGAGGTGTGCTCTGAAAATGAATGATTGTCCTGGGAGGCTGGGGGATGGGGTGCGGACAGATAGCAAACCAGAGCAGGAGGGGGCCGGCTTCTGCTTCTGCTTGGGCAAGGTCCCCGGTGTGACACGGGCTGAAGTTTGGGAAACAGCAGTGGCCTCCCTTCCAGTGGGAGCCCGTTGGTGACATGCAAGTCTCAGGCACTGTCAGGCTGGGCCATGCCCCCTTCCTCCTCTCTCTAGCTCTACTCCTACAGCTGATGACTAATGCCCAGGCCAGCTAGGAAGCCAGCAAAGCCAAACTGCGCCCTAAAGGTAAGGCCACAGAGGTGCTCAGGGGCCTGTCTCCTGGATTGGGTGGACACTCAAAGCTGCATGTCTCCCGCTCACTGGCTGAGCGAGGCGTGGGAGCAACGCCGAGGCTTGCGATCCCGTTGCCGGTCCCCGGTCCGGTACGGGGGCAACACTGAGGGTTGCGATCCGTTGCC
>NW_007727940.1:30414-32242 GCF_000696425.1 Galeopterus variegatus | reverse complement strand
AAAAAAAAAAAAAAAAAAAAAAAAAAGCTGCATGTCAGAGACCGTTAGCAATACCAGGGATGCGCCACCACTCTGCAGACTGTACATACCAAGTCTGTGCACGATACAAACCTACCTCATAGCTCACGGAGCTGCTCAGTTCCTATTTCACTGTGACCTTGGCTATGTCACTTGCCTCTCGCCTCGTCTTTCTCATCTGTAAAATGAGAGGGGTGGCGTTTATGATCTCTAGTCTCCAGCCCATAAAATCCCATGAGCCTTAGTTATCTTTCCGTCATTCTCCCCTTTCTAGCAACTTCCACAGACCCAATCACCTAGCAGCTGAACTGTGTGGGTGGTTTGCTAGCCTGGCTACTTGGTTGCCCAGGGCTTCTGCTTCCTGGTTCCTTTTTTCTTTGCCATATTGGCACTTCACAAGAACAGGGGAAGGACAGTACATTTCACATGGTGAGACAGTCAGGAACACACCAGAAAAGGAATATTCCTCTAAGCCCACAGTCCCGGGAAATATCCAGAATCCATATCTTATCGCAACATTCGTTCATGGGACAATTCTGGCTTTTTCCTCCAAATCTTGACTGATATGAAGATTTCTGCTCAAGCTCTTACCTTTATTTTCACTGGCTATGAGACCATGAGCTCGACCATTATGTTTTTGAGCTTACTTCCTGCCCCAGAGGTGCAAGAGAAACTTCAAGATGAGACAGAGCCTTGCCCAACAAGGTAGAAGTGTCCTAGGAGCCTTTATGGGGACAACAATCCTGACTACTCAAATCTAAATTCTAGAATGTTCTGAAACAGGGAGAGGCTGATGCCATTGGACCAACAAGTATGTATTACCTGACCCCAGGTATTGACTCCAGTATCTCACAGGAACTATGCAAAATAGGAATCCTGCCACAAAAGCACTAATTAGGGGTGACAGAATGAAAACATAGAACAGTTAAGAATATCTTGAAATTACATAATATGTGTAGGGTGGCCTGGCATGCATGCATGCAACAAATCTTTGTTGAGCACTGAAGGTGACCAGACCAAGTGGCAGGTGTCAGGGCCCAGTGGTGGACAACCAGGACAAGGGCTCTGCCTCAGGGAGTGATCTGCACTCTAGTCAGAGATCAGGCTGGCTCCTGGAGGGTGGGCCCTGGGGGTACACAGTCCCCACGCTCAGAAGGGCCCAGTGCGTGGCTTAATGCTCTACTGTCACTGTCCTGAAATTCTTCGTAAGTTTGAACAAGGTGACCTGCATTCACATTTTCCGCTGAACTTTGCAAATTAGGCAACTCTTCCTGGCTGTGGAGGAGGCAGACAGACAGTAAACAAGTGGACCAGTAAAAAAGCAAGATAAATTCAGATGGTGATAAGTTCAGTGAGAAAGACACAAAGGACAGCAGGTTAGAGAACAGGGATTGAACAGAAGGTGGGAAAACGTGAGATCAAGTGTTCCTGGAAGACATCTCTGAGGAGTGATATTTGAAAAGATCTGACCAAGAAGTAGCCACCTTATAATAGTGTCCCAGCTGGAGGGAACAGGAGGTGTAAAGGCCCCAAGGTAGGGACGGGCTTCATGAAGCTGGGACCTGGAAGAAGACCGGTGTGGCTGCAGTGCAGTGCAGGGGGAGACAGTGACGGTGGGCAGGGGCTGGCTGCTTTAGAGCTTTGTAGAGCACGGGATGGAGCTGAGCTTTTAACCTCACTGTGGTGAGGAGCCATTGCAGGTTCTAAGCAGTGGTGGCGTGGTGTGATGGCAGCCAGACATGTGCAAAACAGAGGCAGGGAGGCCCAGTGCAGAGGCTGCGTTCCAGCTGGGAAAGAGGACAGCAGTGGA
>NW_007727940.1:28682-29846 GCF_000696425.1 Galeopterus variegatus | reverse complement strand
CAGAGGCAGGGAGGCCCAGTGCAGAGGCTGCGTTCCAGCTGGGAAAGAGGACAGCAGTGGAAATGAGAAATGGATTGGATTCAAGAGACATTTGGGAGATGAAACTGATGGGATTTGCTGATGGATTAGACAGAGTGTGTTTAAAAATAAAATATCAAGGACAACTTCTTAGGTTCGCTAACCTCACTAGCAAGTAGGTTAATGGTAGAACCATTAACAGAAACAAGGGGAGTAGGGAGGGTCAGTTTGTGGGGGACAGAGAATTTTGTTTGGCCATGTTGAGTTGGCCATCCCTGGGAGATATTGAGTGGACACTGGATGTGCATACATGTCACACATATAGGCAAAGACTCTTCTGAGAAAGGAAAAGGTACAGCAGCCCTGAAAGAACAGGAGTCAGTAGGCTGCCCTCTCACCCCAAACCACTCCTCCCCAAGACTCTCTGGTAACACACGATGACGTTCAATGAGATGCTCACTGAATGACATTCAATGACAGCTCAACCCAATCTCACCTGCACCTCAGAGCATCTGCTCCGGAGACAGTTATATAACTGGCTCAGAGCAAGCAGAGGTGCCCCGGTAGACATTTCTGAATAATAGAATTTTCTTTATTTTCCTGCATCCAGCATAAGGCACATTCAGTAGCTACTTAATAAACACCCTTTACTGCAGCAGGCTGACCCCAACTACAAGGCCCTCCTCCAGGTGGAGTGTCTGGACATGTGAAGAATGAGGTCCCCAGGCTTGACCCTCTAGGGACATCCAGAACGGATCTGTAAGGAGACCACAGAGATCAGTGGGTGACCATCCCCAGGGAATGCTGGTGGTGGTGATCTGCACCACAATCCCAAGCACTGGCTGGAGCCCAAGGAGTTCTGTCCTGAAAGGTAAGTGAGCTGGATACTCTAATTTCTGCTGAATTTCAGTGTTGTGTCATCATGGAACTTCTTTTATCACGAGGTAATATTTACAGATAGTGAAATGCCAGGTGATCAGTGCACACCTGGATGAGTTTTAAAAGACACATCTACCAGTGCAACCACCACACCAGTCAAGACAAGGAATATTTTCACCACCCTAGAAAGCTTGTGGGTGCTGCCGCCCAGCCAGTCTCTATCCCCTTGTAGGAAACCACTGTTCTGATGTCTGTGACTAGAGATTT
>NW_007727940.1:19786-28524 GCF_000696425.1 Galeopterus variegatus | reverse complement strand
CAGCCAGTGAGCGGCCAGTCTGTATGTGGGATCCGAACCCTCGGCGGGAGCGCCACCGCGCACACTTGGATAAGCTTTAACAGACACATCTACCGATGCAACCACCACACCAGTCAAGACAAGGAATATTTTCACCACCCTAGAAAGCTCGTGGGTGCTGCCACCCAGCCAGTCTCTATCCCCTTGTAGGAAACCACTGTTCTGATGTCTGTGACTAGAGATTTGTCTTGCTGGTTGTTGAACTTTATAAAATGGAATCATCCAATACATACTTTTTGTGTAACCTGGTCCTTTTTATTGCTGAGCAGTTGTCCATTGTATGGATGTACCAGTCTGCTTGTCTGTTCTCCTAGTAACAAATGCCTGGGTTGTCTCCACTTTGGAGCTAAATCAATAATACCGCTACGATTATTCTTGTGTAAGCCTTTTGTGGACATATGTCTTCATTTCTCTTGGGTGGGTGTCTAAAGGTGGAAGCATCATAGGATTTTTTTTTTTTTTTAAAGATGACTGGTAAGGGGATTTTAACCTTTGATTTTAACCTTGGTGTTGTCAGCACCACGCTCACCCAGTGAGCTAACCAGCCATCCCTATATGGGATCCGAACCCATGGCCTTGGTGTTATCAGCACCGCACTCTCCCGAGTGAGCCACAGGCTGGCCCGCATCATAGGATTTTTAAAAGGATCTTAGAAGGGTCACCTTCTACCCAATCCCAGGTGGCCTCTAGCATTCTGTGCTGACACCATCGTTAAAAGACCATTTGAATGTTCACCCAGACACTGGTCAAGAGCATCCAACTCACTCTCTCTAGCCAAGGAGTTTTATAATCTCCATTCCCACACTATACTTGGAATTTAATTAACTGTATTGAGGAACGTGACACCAGGACCAGCTTATAGCAGCTGCAACATTGAGGGGTTTATGGCCAGATATTAAAACCAAAGCCATAGGGAGAATGGCTCGGAGCCAGGCAAATCAGCAGCAAGAAGGGTAAAGATGTGTTGAAAATAAAATTTAATTTTCCAGCTGCGCTGATGAGCAAGTCCTATTCCGCCTTCACCATGGGGTCGAAGCCTAACAAATGAGGCAGGCGCTGCAGATGGTACCAGAAGCCCGAGTGAGCAGCCAGCCAGGGAAGATTGAGGCCTGCGTGCGGGATGGAGCCAGGACAAGGGCAACCTCAACACGGGGTTCTAAGCCTGCATCCTTTTTTGCATAAATCCTCATGGTCACAATCAAGGGAATCACCTGGAAACTATTTAACTACATTGCTTTTCACCACGGGTCAGGCATAGCCAGAATTACTCCTGTATTCACCTGGAGTGAGAATGTCACAGCCCAGCCTTCTGGGAAAAGCCTGGCCCCACTCTGGGCAGCCGTGCCATTGAACGCGTGGCCACTGCGAGGCCGGCGTGGCCAACTCCAGCCTGGTTCCTGGACTTGTGGTCCCTCCTGTTGGTCCTACTGCCTGGACATGTCCCTCTGCTCTCACTGTCCTGGAGGCCAGCCGTCCCAGATCAAGGTGTCCGCAGGGCCGCACTCCCTCTGAAGATGCTGGGGAAGGATCTGTCCCAGCCTCTCTCCCCCTCCTGGTGGTTCCTCGGCTGTGGCAGCATCACCAGTCTTCCCGTGGCGTCCTCCCTGTGTGCGGCCACCTCTTCTCACGGTGTCCTTTTCATAAGGACTCCAGTCATACTGGAGTAGGGGCCTCCCCTATGCCGGTGTGACCTCATTTTAACCTAACTAATTACATCTGCAATGACCCTATTTCCAAATAAGGTCACATTCTGAGGTACTGGGGATTAGGACTTCAACATATTAATTTGGGGGGGTGGGGAGGGCGGTTTGAGGACACAGTTCAACCCACGCAACCTAAAACAGCGCCTTATACAGTGTAAGGCAGTAGGGAGACAGCAGGGAACCAAGTTCCAAATAACTTGCTTAAGTCATCTGAATTTTTACAGATGTCCAAACACAAGGATGCTTTTATTTTCTTATCTTTGTTTGTAACAAGGTTCAGAAGGTGCTGGAAACTGCATGCTCCTCCCCTTTGGCGCTGGGCCTCGGAACTGTGCTGGACGTAGGTTTGCTCGCTTCTCTGAAGTCACCCCCATCACGCTCATGCAGAACTGCTCCATGGAGACATGCTTGAGACCATGGAGAGACAGCGTTCCCTCCACTTTTAATCAAATTCATCTGATTCAAAAGTCCCTGTGGTCTTTGGGTTGTGTCTGTGAGAAGCCAGGCTAGTTTGGAGAGGGCAATGTTAGGGAACAGTTCATAAGATCATGCTCACTTTTGACACCAAGTGCAAATTTGGGGGTCCTCAAGACCACCCTTAGGCTCAACGATTTGCTGGAAGAACTCACAGAACTCACTGAATACTGTTACACTCACGGTTATGGTTTGTTACAGTGAAAGGACACGGATGAAAGTCAGCCTCGGGAAGAGAAACACAGGGCCGAGTCCAGGAGGGGTCCAGACACGGGGCTTCCAGTTGTCCCCTCCCTGTGGAGTCATGAGCAGCGTTACTTTCCCGACAATGACGTGTGATAATGTGCTTGGAGCACTGCCAACCAGGGAGGCTCCTCACATCAGGAGTGCTCACTGGGGCTCATCACATAGGCATGGTTGACTCCTGAGTGGCCGACCTCAATCTGCAGTCCCTCCAGGGGTTGAGCTGATACCACATGGCCCAAAGCCCACACCCTAAATCACACTGTTAGACTGGTGTGACCCAAGGCCCTCAGGAAGACAAAAACACTCCTCTTAGGCAGGGCATTCTAGGGGCTTAGAGATCACCTCCCAAAGCCCAGGGCAAGGGCCAGACCTCTCTCTGGGCCAGACTAAATTTTTTACTACACAGTTAGGGTTTCCTAGGTGTTTCCTAGGAATTAACCTGGAGGACTCCTGTTTTGTATTGTACGTTGCAAAGTAAACAGGTTATAAAATGTGGTCTAGAATCTAGATACACCATGCCCCTAACCATAGGACTTCGGAATTTTGGAAGAGCTTTAGAAACTGTTTTGATTGGAGGCCTATGGGGGGGAATTGAGACTTACTTAAAAACCACATGTTGAAATAATCAAATGCTCCTTCTACGTGGCCAGGGAGGAGGGATTGTAGACCTAAGCGAGAATGCAGGGAGGGGCTTGCTCCTGATTCAGAGTCTGTGCTCAGTAACATGCAACCCTTTTAATCTTTCTTGAAGTCCTGTCTGCTTTTCTCCATAGATCCCCTTAGAATTGGAAAATAGGAGCTTCATACTGTCCAGGAAACCCATCATGATGAAACCAACACCTGGAGTGAGAGCTGGGTCCCAGGTGAAAAGCAGGAACTCTGTACCGCACGAAGCTCCGTCCCGTCCCCTGCACTCTGAAGGGGAAGGAATTCCGAGATCTCGCATCCAAGGGAGGAAGGTGCTGCCTGGCTGGAGTTATAGTTCATGTTGTCCTCTCTCCAAAGCCATGCTCAGCACCTGGACAACCCACCTCTCCGATCAAGAAAGTTTGATCTGCAATGCCAAGTCTTCATTCCTTTAACATCAGGCCCTCTGCCTCCCACCCCAGCAATGCAAAGACATGCAGTGTGAAAACTCAGACCAGCCATCAGCAAGTTCTGGTTTTACGTCCCTTCTTGTTGACCTGGCAGTTGGGTGGGGCCTTTGGCACGCTCAGGGCCATGAGGCTCAAGAGATCAACCCTTGGTAATAACCCACAGCTAATTCTCACCAACGGTGGGGCTCCAGACTCCGTGGCCTTGCCGACCATGGTGTGAGCCGGCCGGGTGGAGCCCTGCCACACGCTGCCAGCATTGTCTACTCAGGGGTCTCCTTTCACATCAGCCCCGGCCTTATTTCCTAACTGCCTCCCCTCATTAGATGTACTTCCACCATCTCTTTTAATCTGCATCACAACAAACACATCTTTCAACAGGGATTAAGGTTAGAGACACTTAATATGAAAACAGACTGTGGAAACCCCCCACTGGCGGGCAGAAGTACTTTGGAACCCTGCACCCGTCACCACTCACTGCTAAGGATCTGGAGGTTTTCTTAAACGTGGGAGCTTTGAAGGCCCAGTCCCTGCACAGAGACTGTCCTTGTCCCTCTTCTGGTAAGCCGAGCAGTCCTCAACTATGCATGCAAGAGAATTCCTGAACAGGGTAGCAGTTCTCTAACCAGGTACGCTGCACTTCTTGGAGAATTGAAGAGCTTGTCACTAGAAGGCAATGGTTACATCAGATGGAGTCTGCTTTACAGTGCAGGCCGGGCTCAAGAGGACACAGCCAACAGGTGTCCTCAGAAACACTCTGCAGAGACTCTTGGGCCATGGATGAATGCATGGCTGCTCTGGGAGGAATCCTTTGTACCTGTGACCAAATTGTTCACACTCGTCCACCCTCAGATCACAGCTGTAACTCTGGAGTGACCCTGCAACGACCCCCACCACTCAGTAGGAGCTCAACAAAGGGCCGTCGGTAAGGTACATACGTGAGCCTGTTCACTGGGAAACACAAGTTTCCCTTCCCACTCGGCAATGCCTGGTTCTTTTCATGTGCTACAAAGAAACAAGTGACACAAAAATAAGTAGAGAAAAGCTCTCCTCACCACAGGGGCCAGGAAGGCCTGGATAAGGAGGTGACCCTTATCCTGAAAAAAGTAGTAAAAAGGATTGAGCCACATCTCAAGGGAAAATCACGCCAGGCTGAGAAACAGAAAGTTTGTGGAGCTGGAAATGGGAAGGAGGGAGATCCCCAAAAACGAGAGATGGGGGGCGGGAAGATTATGTAAAATGATACTAAGGACTTTGGATTCATGCTATTAATAATCAAAAATTATTAAATAATGCAAAATGAGGTATTAAAAAAGCAAATTGTCGAGGCTTTAAAAAAATGGTAACACATGGTGTTCGTGTAAGTACTGTGACGTGACACTTCCATCCACGGCTCCTAGAAGAGAAAATCCCACAAATGGGGCACCACTCGGAAATAAGCATAGTAAGCTCACGGGAGGTTTATACCTTTGAGTTAAGAATCCCATTTAGCAATTCATCCTCAAATAGCAATTGAATAAACAGACAATGATTCGTAGGCAGATGTTAGTTTACAACAGCTGGAAATGGGAAACCTCCTAAACAGGTAAAAATAAGTGAACAGTTAAACTGTGATATAACAAATTATATGTGCCAATTAAAAAGCTGTTGCCTGGCATGGGGAAATGCAAAGAATAAAACATTAGATGATAAAAAGTAGAGTAGATCCTGATTCTGAAATAAATATATAGACATATGCACAGAAGAAATAATGAAAGTAACTGTTTGACGTACAGTGGCCACTCAATAACATTATAGAATGTTTGCAAACGGGAATCAAATAAACACACCAAAAACTGAATGCTGGCTTTTGAGAGGTGTGATTTGGGATATTTGTTTATCCATGATTTTGTGCATTTTCTAACTTTTCTTCAGTCGACCCAAATTTTCCTTATAATCAGAAAATAACATAATTAAATTTTCAAATGCTGTAGAGATGTCAAGTAGAATAAAGTCTGAAAACTGCCTATTACATTTAACAAGTAGGTAAAAACAATCAAGTTAAAAGCCCAACTGAACAGAAGCAGAGCAAGCAGTGTTGGAGGGCTGCCCTACGAGACCAGCTCTTTGTGTCTTCGCCCTGTAGGTTTATAGCAAATGAATTTAGAGTTAATTTTCAGCCCCTGGTCCCTGTGCGAAGTAAAAACCAAAACTGTCACCAACAGCAAAACCATGTCATGGGTTTTCTTTATTTTTGACTCCCAGTCAATAATTGACTCTCCCTTTCATCGGAGAGGTTATCACTACTGGTTCGAAAATTCCGTTGTTTCATCAAAACCCAAAGGAATCGTTCAGGGCAAGCATGTCCCCATGGAAAACCCAGCGCAGGTGTTGGCTCTCCAAGGCCACATGCCTTTGTAAAAAGCCCTCTGCTTCCACGTTTGTATTCGGCCGTGTGGAATCCTGGATTGCTTTTTACACTTTGGCCACCAGCATAGTCACAGCAAATGAACACGGACAGCGAAAGTCCTTAATAACACACAAAATGACCCAAATTGCTGGAGAGTGGAGATATAAAACTGTAACACTGAAATCCTAAAACCCTCTTAGTTAGGAGAGCCAGGCTGTCTCATAATCTGTCCATAAGAGTAGCTCAAATGTTTCTGAAAAGCAGCTGAGGCTCAGATAATAAAGAAGATTTGGGATCGTTTCTGAGCCAAACAAAATAATGTGATTCATATTAACCAGCTGCATTATGAACCCAGAGTCATTCTGTCTGCTTTATCCCAGCACCTACTTCAGAAGATCTCCTTGCTCCCCCGGATTTACATTTATGGTCCCAAAACTCTGGTTTCAAATTCTAGATATCTGGTTGAAGTAAAGAGCACCCGAGGCACTCTTCCTGTGAGGGGCTGTGTACAAGTTAGACTGCAAAGAGATGGCTGATAAAACACAGCTACCATCATCATTTCACCCCCTGAAACTCCCTTGGTCACTCCCAAAGTGGCTCGCTGTGGGGTGACCCCTTTGCAAAGTGGCATCTTCCCCACCCCTCCAGATGTTTGCTCATGTCCCTGGAGATCAGGACCTGCAGCCAGATTTGACACAAATAAAAATACTGGTGCCGAGGTGGGGGTTCCCTGCTCCACTTTGCACATGTTCCCCCAAGAGGAGCCCTGTACGGCACCTGAGGTCACCTGAATGTGGCAGCAGACTCTTCATGAGGGCTTCACCTGCAGTTCCCCCACCCCCTCATCTTGTGTCTGACCACTTCACACGTTGGCATCACCTGTCCACCCCAGGGGCTTTTGCATGAAATACCTGATAAGAGACCGGACGCTCCCCACACGATAGGAAATGTATTCAGGATACGGGTATTTCGTGGTCTCCATTCTTTGAAAAGGTGAAGACTCTTCACACAGGGGCCATAAGCTCTGTGGGGTGACTGTCACCTGAGGATGCAGTTGACAGTCATCTGAGGATAAATTTGAAGAGGTTTCATGAACTTAAATATTGTATCCTGTCTCCCTTTTCTTAATCGGAAATGACCACAGGAATATCAGGGATCAGTATTTACTGTCCCCCAACCGTGATTGTTTACTATGAGAATTCTTGGACAGTGTGTAAGAACACAGCTCATGAGCTCTGTGCCTTTCACTACTCCGGGTGGGATTAGTCACAACCTCTACACAGATCACAATGCAAACAGCGCCCCCTGGAGCTGTGCACCCAGACAGCCCTGAGAAGTGACTTCCATCCTTCTGCGGGCATCTGCTCCCATGGTGACCTCTAGAGGTGGCACCTCTAACCAGTGTTGGGTTTGGGGTTGTTTGGGGACTTCAGAACTACTGGCTCTCACCCAGATTAATGGAGCCTTCCATTATGACAAAGACATTGGGCCAAAGCCAGCATTACATGGGCCAAAACATGAGCTGACCAACAAGACCTTGCCCCAGAATGTCCTGATCCTTCACACTCATAGACCTGACATGGCACCTACTGTCTCCTTACTTTTCTCAGTGATATCCACTGTCCCATGGCAGGTACTGTTGTAGCACAGAAGTGTCAAAGACAGCAGCAGTAAAGAGATCATGTGAATCAGTCAGAATCATGTTCTCATTCTTTTTTTAAAAAACAGTACTTTACTGAGGTCTAATTTACATGCTATACAGTTCACCATTTAAAGCATACAATTAAATGGTTTTTAGTGTATTCACAGTTTTGCAACCATCAAGAAATGCAATTTTAGAACAGTTTCATCACACAGAAAAGAAACCCTGGATTCATTAGGTATCATTCCCCATTTCACTACCCCCCACCCCAGCCCCAACCATTTTTCTACTTCCTCTCTCTATAGATTTGCTTGCTCGAGGCATTTCATGTAAATGGAATCAATATGTGGTGTTCTGTGATTGGCTCCTTTCATTTAATGTAATGTGTTTGAGGCTCATCCATATTGTAAGTTTCATTCTTCATTCCATTTTATTGCTGCAAAATATCCCATTGCATGACTATAGCACATATTGCTTAACATTTCACCAGTTGACATACATTTGGGTTGTTTCCACCTTCTAGCTATTGACAAAAATGCTGCTATGAGCATTCATGTACTAGTTTTTGTGTTTTCATCTCTACTGAACATATATCTAGGAGTAGAACTGCTAGGGTACGTAGTAACTCGATCTTTAGCACTTTGAGGAAATGCCAGAGTCTTTTCCAAAGTGGCTGAACTATTCTACACTTCCACCAGCAATGCATGAGGGTTCCAATTCCTCCACATCTTTGTCAACACTTGTTATTGTCTGTCTTTTGGAATGCTGTCTTCTTGGAGGACGGCAAGTGGTTTTGATTTGCATATCCCTGACGGCAATGACATTACAGCTTCTTTTCATGTACTTTTGGGCCATTTATATATCTTCCTTAGAAAAATGTCTATTCAGATCCTTTGCCCGTTTTTTCAAATTGGGATTTAAAAAAAAATTGTTATTGAGTTGCAAGAGTTTTTATGTTTGGATACAAGTTCCTCATCAGACGTAAATTTGCAAATATTTTCTCCCAGTTTGTGTGTTGTCTTTTCACTTTCTTGATGGTTTTATTTAAAACACAGACGTTTTTAACTTTGATGAAGTCAAATTTGTCTATTTCTCTTTTCATTGTTTGTGCTTTGGGTATCTATCTAAGAAAACGTTGCCGTGAAGATTTA
>NW_007727940.1:17894-18997 GCF_000696425.1 Galeopterus variegatus | reverse complement strand
TGTGTGTTGTCTTTTCACTTTCTTGATGGTTTTATTTAAAACACAGACGTTTTTAACTTTGATGAAGTCAAATTTGTCTATTTCTCTTTTCATTGTTTGTGCTTTGGGTATCTATCTAAGAAAACGTTGCCGTGAAGATTTACTCCTGTGTTTTCTTCTAAGAGTTTTATTACAGCTTTAGCTCTTACAGTTTGGTCTATGATCCATTTGAGATAATTTTTGTATATGTGAGGAAGGGGTTCACTTCATTGTTTTGCATGTGGCTATTCAGTTGTCCCAGGACCATGTATTGAAAAGACTGTTGCTCTTTCCAATCTAGTTGTCTTGGCACCTGCTTTAAAAATCAACTGAGCATAAATGTAGGGCTTTATTTCTGGACTCTCAATGCTATTCTATTGGTCTATATGTCTATTCTAGGTAAGTACAATATTATCTTGATTACTGTAGCTTTGTAGTAAGCTATGAAAGCAGAAAGTGTTAATATTCATTTTTATTCTTTTTAAAGGGTGTTTTGGTTATTTTAGGTTCCTTGCATTTCCATATGAATTTTAGGAACAGAGTATTAATTTCTGCAAGATAAAGTAGCTGGGATTTCGACGGGTATTGCTTTGAATGTGTAGATCAATTTGTTACTGAACCCCAGTCTGACTGCTTGCTGCCAAATAGAAACAAAAAACTCAAAAGTCAAATGTGGGGGAAAAGGGAAGGCAGCTTTATTCAGGACTGGTAACCTGAAGAGAGATGGTAGGCTAACCCATCTCCAAGGCCCAGATTTATTGAGGGTTTTTTAAGGAAGAGGTTTGGGGAATGGAAAGCAGGAGTGGGAGATGTTAGCTGCGGGGGCTACGTGTAAGGGACCAGGTGCAAAGTCTCATCAAGACTCTGTCCTTAATGTTATGTTAGGTCCTGCAGGATTTTGATTTGCTTCAGGGTGGAATCAGCATAGCTTTGTTGAAGACTTCCTTGGTTTCTGAGGGTCTGAAAAACAGCTGTACTCTTATGTAAATAATGTCATTTTCTGCTGTAAGTAAGGTTCAAAATATCAACTAACCATGGGAAAAGAGGGAACTCAGATAATGCATGCTGAGAAAAAAAAAAAAAAA
>NW_007727940.1:16908-17818 GCF_000696425.1 Galeopterus variegatus | reverse complement strand
AAAAAAAAAAAAAAACATGCCTTTTAAAACTTTTCCTAAAGCCTGGGTGATTTTAGGTCCCAACATGGCTTCGGTCCTGCTCACTCCAACGAATTTGTGGAGCATTGCCATCATAAATGTTACTAAGTTATCCAATTAGTGAACACAGAATGTCTTTCCACTTATTTAGATATTCTTTAATTTCTTTCAACAATGTTTTGTAGTTTAAAGTGTACAAGTTTTGCACTTCATTAAACTTATTCTAAAATATTTTATTTTTTTAGAATATTATAAAAGTTTTCTTAATTTTGTTTTAGAATTGTTTATTGCTGTCATGTATAGAAATACGAGTAATTTTTATACGTTGATCTTTTATCCTGCAATCTTGCTAACTTCATCATTTGTTTTAGTAGTATTTTTAGTGGAATCGTTGGGATTTTCTATACATAGGATGATATCTCTGCAAATTGCAATAGTTTCACTTCTTCCTTTCCAAACTGTATGCTTTTTATTTCTTTTTCTTCCCTAGAACCTCCAGTACAATGCGGGATAACAGTGGTAAAGAGGGTATCCCTGTCTTGTTACTGATCTTAGAAGGAAATCATTCAATATTTCATCATTAAACATGATGTTAGAGGTAGATTTTTCATAGATGCTGTATCTCAGGTTGAGGAAGTTCTCTTCTTTTTTTAAAATTTATTTTAATTTATCAATATTCAATGTAGTTGATTTTCATGTCCCTTTATTAATTCCTCCTTCTCTTCTTCCCCTACCCCCATCAACATCATACCTGTTCACTTGTCTTAAGTTCAGGGAATTGTTGTGAATTTGCGTCTCCTCCCCCCACCCCTGTTTATTTGTTTGTATATTTATTTATTTATTATTTATTTTTAGCTCCCACAAATAAGTGAGAACATGTGGTATTTCTCTT
>NW_007727940.1:9272-15439 GCF_000696425.1 Galeopterus variegatus | reverse complement strand
TGTCCTTTATTCTATTAATATTTTTATTATATTGATTTATTTTCAGATGTTAAATCAACTTCACATTCCCAGAATAAGTTCCAGTTGACCTTGGTGTATAATCTTTTTCATATGTTGCTGCACTTGGTTTATTAATATTTTGTTGAGGATTTTTGCATCTTCCTCCATAAGAGATATTGGTCTGTAGTACTTTGGTATTTTTGTTTTTGTGATGTCTTTTCCTGGTGTTGGTACTAGGGTAATACAGGCCTCATAGAATGAGTTTGTAAATATCCTTCCTCTTCTATTTTTTGAAGAGCTTGTGAAGCACTGTTGTTAATTCTTTATATGTTTGATAGTAGCATAGCCATTTGGCTATGGGATTTTCTTCATGGGAAGTTTTTTGATTGCTAATTCAATTTCTTTACTTGTTATAGGTCTATTTTGGTTTCCTATTTCTTCCTGGGGCACTTTTGCTAGTTTGTGTCTTTCTAGGAATTTGCCACATTACCTATATTATCCATACAATTGTTTATAGTATTTCCTTATTATTATTATTATTTTATTTATGTCAGTAGTTATGTCCCCTCTTTCAATCTTGTTTATAGTAATCTCTTTTTTGTTCTTGGTCAGTCTTGCTAAAGGTTCATCATTTTGTTGATCTTTTCAAAGAACCCACCCTTTGTTTCAATGATACTCACTTTCAAAATACCATACCTTTTCCTTCCAGCTGTTGTGCGTGCGTGTGGGAACTCTGCAGTCAGTCCAACCATTGCTCGCCCGCAGGTAATGTGTTCTTTTCCTATTGTTTCTTTCCTAGCTATTTCCAACATGTTTTCTTTCCTTAGTTTTTAGCCTTTTGATTATGATGTGTCTGAATTTCTTTGAGTTTATCCCATTTGGGACTGGCTTAGCTTCTTAGATAGGTAGATTTTGTCTTTCTCCAAACTTGGAAAGTTTTCAACCATTATTTCCTGAAATATTTCTTCAGCACCATAAGCTTTCCCCTTTCCTTCTAGAACTCAGGTGATTGGAATGTTAGACCTTTCGTTACTGTCCCCCAGGCCTGTGAGGCTCTGTTCATTTTCTTTTTCACAATCTTATTTTCTTGCTATTGTCTCAGGTTAGATTATTTGTGTTGATCTCTCTTCAGTCAGGTCATTAACTCTTTCCTTTGTCATTCCTATTCTGCTAATGAGTTCACACAGTGAATTCTTAATTTTAATTATTATAATTTATTCAGTTCTAAAATTTCCATTTTTCCAAAATATCTCCTATTTCTTCAATGAGAATTTCCATTTCAACTTATGTTTCAAGACTGTTCACAACTGCTCATTTGATCATTTATTTTAAAGTGTGTTAAAATACACATAACAGAAAATGTACCATCTTAACCATTTTTAAAAGTGTACAGTTTAGTAGTGCTAAGTACATTCACATTGCTGTGCAGCCAGTCTCCAGAACTCTTTTCACCTTGCAAAACTGGAACTCTGTACCCGTTAAACATTAGCCCCATTCCCCCGTCCCCAGCACCTGACAACAATCCTTCTTCTTCTGTCTCTGTGAGTTTGACTGCTCTAGGGACCTCACACAAGTAGAATCATACTGTATTTGTCCTCTTGTGACTGGTTTATTCCATTTAGTATAATGTCCTCAAGGTTCAGCTGTGTTGTAACATGTCAGAATTTCCTTCCTTTGTGAGGCTGAATAACATTCCAGTGTATGTACAGACCACTCTCTTTATCCATTCATCTGTCAGTGGACACATGCATTATTTCCACCTGTTGGCTATTGTGATTAATGCTGCTAAGAACATGAGCTTACAAATGTCTTCTTGAGACCATGCTTTTAATTCTTTTGGATATATGCCCAGCAGTGGAGTTGTTGGATCATACGGTCATCTATATTTAATCTTTTGAGTAATTGTCCTACTCTTTTCCACAGTAGCTGCACCATTTTACATCCCCACCAGCCGTGCACAAAGATTCCAATCTCCCCACATCTTTGCCAACACTTGTTATTTTCTGCTTTGGGTTGTTTGTTTGTTTGTTTTAGTAGTAGCCATCCTAATAGTTGTGTCATTTGAGCATTTTTGTAGTAATTGCTTTAGAGTAAAATCTTTGCTAGATAATTCCAATGTCTGTGTCATCTTGGTGTTGGNCCCGCAGGTAATGTGTTCTTTTCCTATTGTTTCTTTCCTAGCTATTTCCAACATGTTTTCTTTCCTTAGTTTTTAGCCTTTTGATTATGATGTGTCTGAATTTCTTTCAGTTTATCCCATTTGGGACTGGCTTAGCTTCTTAGATAGGTAGATTTTGTCTTTCTCCAAACTTGGAAAGTTTTCAACCATTATTTCCTGAAATATTTCTTCAGCACCATAAGCTTTCCCCTTTCCTTCTAGAACTCAGGTGATTGGAATGTTAGACCTTTCGTTACTGTCCCCCAGGCCTGTGAGGCTCTGTTCATTTTCTTTTTCACAATCTTATTTTCTTGCTATTGTCTCAGGTTAGATTATTTGTGTTGATCTCTCTTCAGTCAGGTCATTAACTCTTTCCTTTGTCATTCCTATTCTGCTAATGAGTTCACACAGTGAATTCTTAATTTTAATTATTATAATTTATTCAGTTCTAAAATTTCCATTTTTCCAAAATATCTCCTATTTCTTCAATGAGAATTTCCATTTCAACTTATGTTTCAAGACTGTTCACAACTGCTCATTTGATCATTTATTTTAAAGTGTGTTAAAATACACATAACAGAAAATGTACCATCTTAACCATTTTTAAAAGTGTACAGTTTAGTAGTGCTAAGTACATTCACATTGCTGTGCAGCCAGTCTCCAGAACTCTTTTCACCTTGCAAAACTGGAACTCTGTACCCGTTAAACATTAGCCCCATTCCCCCGTCCCCAGCACCTGACAACAATCCTTCTTCTTCTGTCTCTGTGAGTTTGACTGCTCTAGGGACCTCACACAAGTAGAATCATACTGTATTTGTCCTCTTGTGACTGGTTTATTCCATTTAGTATAATGTCCTCAAGGTTCAGCTGTGTTGTAACATGTCAGAATTTCCTTCCTTTGTGAGGCTGAATAACATTCCAGTGTATGTACAGACCACTCTCTTTATCCATTCATCTGTCAGTGGACACATGCATTATTTCCACCTGTTGGCTATTGTGATTAATGCTGCTAAGAACATGAGCTTACAAATGTCTTCTTGAGACCATGCTTTTAATTCTTTTGGATATATGCCCAGCAGTGGAGTTGTTGGATCATACGGTCATCTATATTTAATCTTTTGAGTAATTGTCCTACTCTTTTCCACAGTAGCTGCACCATTTTACATCCCCACCAGCCGTGCACAAAGATTCCAATCTCCCCACATCTTTGCCAACACTTGTTATTTTCTGCTTTGGGTTGTTTGTTTGTTTGTTTTAGTAGTAGCCATCCTAATAGTTGTGTCATTTGAGCATTTTTGTAGATCTCCCCACATCTTTGCCAACACTTGTTATTTTCTGCTTTGGGTTGTTTGTTTGTTTGTTTGTTTTAGTAGTAGCCATCCTAATAGTTGTGTCATTTGAGCATTTTTGTAGTAATTGCTTTAGAGTAAAATCTTTGCTAGATAATTCCAATGTCTGTGTCATCTTGGTGTTGGCATCTATTGATTATCATGTGAGTCAAACTTCTTGTGGATTGGATTATATCCTGGACATTTTCAGTAGGATGGTACGCCACTCTGGGTCTAAGTTCAATGGAGAATGTTGAAGTTTTTGTTTAGTGAACAAATGACCTGACTAGGGTCCAGTTGCAAGTTCTGTGGACCGTGGCTCTGAAGTCAGCTGTGTCCAAGCCTTTGCAGTGCTCCTCTCATCTGTCCTGCGTGCATGCCCCCTGTGGTCAGTCTGGGACCTGAGGGGTGGCTTATCCATCAGTTCAATTTTCACATTCTTTGGTATGCTAATTAGGAGCCGACCCTTCACTTCAGGAGGGAGCCTGGGAGTTCATGCACAACTTTATGGAGCTTTTCCAAGCTCCTCCTTGTACTTCATGATCTCCCTGCTGCTTCCCAATTCCCTGATTCTCCCCTTTTGGGACCTCCAGCCAAAGCTTCAGGCCCCGGTTACTCCCACCTGCTGAGCACTTCTGTGCTCAGAAGGCCCACGTGGTGGGAGAACAGAGAAAAAAACCCTTAGCATTGGTGCCACCTCATAGGATCCCAGCTGCACTGCAGGTGGAAGAAAGTTCCCCTCTCCCAGAGTTTTGCTTTCGTTAATCCCTTTCCCAGCCGCTGCCTCTGCCACTGTAGGATTGCCCAAGGGCTTAGTCATGGGAGAACAGAGAACACCAGAGAAAAGAAAGAAAATGATGCCTGGGGGATTTCTGTGCTCACTCTAAGCGTCAGGAGTTTCTTTTTTCTCCCTGCGCCCCCTGTCTGTGCTCCAGGGCTCACTTCTGGGTTTCTGGCTACATTATTTCCAGCTGGACTGGCAGGGAAAAGTGCCATTTACCACCCACTTGGTGGTCCTTTGATTCGGGTCTTCTTCCCCGATCTACCTGCTACTATTTACTTTTAGGAGTCCTCAGGTAGCTGCTTTATGCTTCCTGTCCAGGTTCTGTAATTATGTGCAGTGGAAAAGATGGGCAAAGTGTGTGTATAATCATTTTACCCAGAACTGGAACCCAAATTGGACTTTAGAAACTAAAACCAAAAGAGGAACACAGATCAGTACAAATCCATTATTTTTACTGGAGAGATAATTAAACCTGGAGTCTCCTAGTGACAGGTCAGCAACATCACATTCACCTACAAAGAACAGCTTCATTATCACAGTCTAAATTTCATGCCCCGAGCATATCTTTAATGTTGCTTTATTTGAAAGGATGATTCAGACTCATTGAAATCTCTAGCTGCTCTTGGACTAGGCCGAATAAATGAGTAAATGACTCCGAGGGACTTTCCCACTTTCTGGAGATGTCTTATAACCTGCATACTCCAGGGTTCTTCTGATTTCCACAGCTGAGAGTCTGCAGGGATTATCTCAGCTCAGTCTTGAGTATTGACCTCTGTTACAGATGAGAAAGTTGGTGGCAATGCCAACTCTGAAAACATGAATTAAGAGATGCTAGAGCACATTCACTAGATGCTTGTGTATGACCCTCCCTGCTGATTCTTTAAGAGTTTGTCACAGACACAAGAAGTCACATCAGAGGTGACACAGCCTTCACCTCATTCAAATGCATGGTTCGCAGGGTGGAAAGCCACAGATCGCACAAACATCAGAGAATATTGTCCAAGATATTGCCATTGTTTAAAAGTTTGTGCCCCTCCCAAATTCATATATTGAAATCCTAACTCTCCGGGTGATGGTTTTAAGAGAGGGGGCTTTTGGGAGGTGATTAGGTCATGAGGGTGGAACCTTCATGAATGGGATTAGTGCCCTTATAAGAAGAGGCCCCAGAAAGACCCCTTCATCTCTTCCACCATGTGACAACACAGTGAAAAGCTGCCATCTGTGAGCCAGGAAGCAGCCCTCATCAGACACTGAATCTGCTGGCACCTTGATCCTGGACTTCCCAGTTCCAGAATTGTGAGAAGTAAATTTCCGTTGTTTATAAACTACCCAATTTATGGTACTTTGTTATACCAGCCAGAATGGATTTAGACAGCTATTAATTTGTCTTCTCCTTTTACCCAGCTATTTTCTCCCCTATTGAAGCTGTTAGCCTCAGAAGATTTGGAGCAAGAAGAGAGACAAAAAATACTTGCCAGAAACTTCCTCTCCCTGCCTGACTTAGCTTCAAAAGCTTAAGCTCATTGAGAAAATAGAGTTTGAAGAGAGAAGTGAGGTTCTGAGGGAAACATGGAGACAGAGGGAGAGTCTCAGATAAAAAAGGAACTTCTCCTGAGTGTGAGGAGTAGGGGCTATACTTCTCTCAACAGCAGGAGCCCATGTCCCTTTAACTATGGCCCCAAATTGTGCCTAGACCTCAGAGACAATGGCCACCTGCTGTCCCAGGGATGTGGATCTCAGCCTGGACTCCCAGCTTCACCAAAGATTCTAGGACACCAAAACTGGTTCAGAATAAGCAAGAGAGCTTTAGACTTGGCAGGGACTGCCACCAGTGTCTCTGTCCTCACCTATCTATGACCCAGGGGGCCTTCAGCTGTCTTGACCCTGCCTGGAGCTC
>NW_007727940.1:7282-8757 GCF_000696425.1 Galeopterus variegatus | reverse complement strand
TCTGTCCTCACCTATCTATGACCCAGGGGGCCTTCAGCTGTCTTGACCCTGCCTGGAGCTCCAAAACCTCAGTGCAATTTCTAGAAGCAGGGATGGAGTTGTAAAAATACCTGATGTGTATTCCCACCAGCAAAGCAGGACAGGAACTCAGAGACTAAATTAAGTTGATTTAAAGATAGTAAAGAAATGAGACATTTCTGGCACACCCAAGTCATGGACTGAGAATCTCGTTTCCCCGGCCACACATGCATAGTAATAAATAGTAAACAGAGCCGTAACCCTCGCAGAAAAAAACAGTTTTTACCAAGTATATGAGGCTGCCAGGACAGGGAGTCTTATTCAGCCACATGATTACAGCTAGAGTTTTATTTCTGAGCATCTTTTTAGCATTGTGTTGTCACCTATAATAAGCAGCACTTGTGCAAGTAGTGGGAAACCCTAATTGGCCCCGGAGAAGGAATTTTTCTTACGTTTCAGGAGGGAAAGGAAGGGCAGCACATGCAGTTACACTAATGGTTTCATTTTTTAAGACACTCAGTATTGTTTATGTGCTGTTCTTATTTTATTGCACACAGATTAACAATCGCTCATCCCAAGCAGAGCCACGTTTGGGAGGATGCTTTCCATTTACTGCTGCTACGAGCCTCCTTGATTGGTTTTCCTCCCCTGCTGAGGTCAATAACCATCTCTGATATGATTTCTGCTGAATCAGTTTGCTGGGATTTGTCTAGTCCTCCCTCCCCACGTTAATTATATCCCCAAATGAATGCTGTGCTAAAACACAAGGCTTATTTCAATAGCAGAAAGATGTATTTCTCTTAGTTGATGGCCGTTCATTTGACATCTCGCCTTGCCCTGCTCTGTAATCAATAGTCACATGGCTCCAGGTCCTTTATCTGGCAGGGTGGGGGAGACTTTAGTGGCACTTTCTTTTCAGACTTCAGAATCCAGAGTTAACGTAGGGATAAAAGAACTTTATTCACCTTCCATTCTAGTGGAATGCACTCTCAGCCCCTTATTTTAAAACAGTCCTCTCTACGAGAAATTTCTTCTATTTTCTGGGTTCATATCATTTATCTTATGGAACGATAGCTCCAGGTGACTGAAAGTAAAAGCAAAATTCAAACAAGTAGGATTTTAAAAAATTCTTTTCTCAAACAGAAACTAATTTTTGTCCAATTTAGAATGTGAACAGATGCCAGATACATCCAACTTACCAGAGTTCCAGACGTTCATTGCACAAACCTCCTACGTGGAGCTGTGTGTTCTCGGTGGTAGAGCTGGAGACGTTCTAGCCCTAGCCTGGCATAAGCTATATTCTGTATTAGTGGTCATTAATATAAAACAGAAGCCATTCGGTGAGTCAAAAATGCTAACGGGGGGCCGGCCCCATGGCACACTTGGGAGAGTGCAGCACTGGGAGTGCAGCGACCTCCCGCCACAGGTTCGGATCCTATATAGGACTGGCCGGTGCG
>NW_007727940.1:0-6583 GCF_000696425.1 Galeopterus variegatus | reverse complement strand
AAAAAAAAAATGCTGCTAACGGGGCTTAGACTACGTGGAAAGAAAGGTAAATTATCATCTCTGCTGTCCACGGTGATGGGGAGAGGATGTGCTGATAAAAACCACTCATGGTGCATAAACTACCATCTCCACAGCATGGGCAGTCATGATATGTCCCTTTATCCCTTTTATAATCATGTTTTCATCTTTTAAGACCCACCTTCGATAAAACTGTTAAGTAGGAGTACCCCTTCAGTATCTTGAAACCTTTGCTGCTATACCATCTTACCAACTCATCCCTCCCTAAAAGCATTTATGGTTGATTCTATTATTTCTGGTAATTACACCCTGTAAAGTCTCTGCAAGCACTGAATTATTGAACACTGAGCCACTAGTCCTACTAAAATACAGGGTTACATTCCTGGAGCCTCTGATTGCAACATTTTCATCAACAGATTATATGTAACCTTGTTTTATGTGTGTTTCTGTTTAAACACACCATATTTAATGTACGTAGTTGACTCGTTAACATTGAACTTGCAGACAACAATGCTATAATTTACGCTGAAAGAAGCTTACCTAGCACACGCATTTTCTCCACAAAGCCCACCCCAGCCTTTTGCTCAGAAGCACTAGACAGCACTTGAGCACGACGCATGGGGGCCAATTCAAACAGCAAAATCAACAACGAAAAGCACAAAAATTTGAAAAACATGGCTGTGGAAAGGACCCTTGTTTACAGAATGAGAACGGGGAGTGTGAGCGTCAGTCACCTGATTTCCCAGCACTCGGTGCATGTCTACAAAGGACTATAAAAGCCCCACAAGCACTGATTTGGGGGTTACAAGTAAACTTGGGTGAGCTGGCAAGTTCTCATGGAAAGGACCCTTGTTTACAGAATGAGAACGGGGAGTGTGAGCGTCAGTCACCTGATTTCCCAGCACTCGGTGCATGTCTACAAAGGACTACAAAAGCCCCACAAGCACTGATTTGGGGGTTACAAGTAAACTTGGGTGAGCTGGCAAGTTCTCAGATACAGAATACACAAATAACAAAGATGGACTCTATATTTGAAACCTCATAAATTACTCATCAGAACCTCTCCATCTTGTGTTCTTGTATCAGCCTGCTCGGGCACCATAACAAAGTACCAGAGACTGGGGGTTTAAACAACAGAGATTTGTTTTCTCACAGTTCCGGAGACTGGAAGTCTGAGATCAAGGTGTGGCGGAATCGGTTTCTCCTGAGGCCTCTCTCCTTGGCTTGGAGAAAGCTGTCTTCTCCCTGTGTCCTCACACAGTCGTCCCCCTGTGTGTATGTCTGTGTCCTAATCTATCCTTATAAGGACACCAGTCAGATTGGATCAGGGCCCACTGCCATGACCTTACTTTAAACTTGATCACCTCTTTAAAGACCCTGTCTCCAAATACAATCACATTCTGAGGTCCTGGAGGTTAGGATTTCAACACCTGAATTTGGGGGTGACACAATTAAGCCTGTATCGTCCCATTCCCTGACGTTCCTGTTGAGCCACACAGATTTACTATCTCAATTTAAAATGTCAGTATCTTAAATTTTCTAACCAGAGTTGGGATCAGGCTACTGCATTTAGGTATAGCAAAGGCTAAAATTAAAGCAAAGCAGAAAAAAAACAACCTCCAAGCAAGGTGCATGTCACCTTCTCAAGTGAAGGTCAGTCACTCAGGAGACCAGAGAGAAAGGAGCCTCATCCAAGGCTGGACCAGAACAAGGCTTTTCCAATAGAAACGCCTGGACCCTGAGTCCTTGGGCTGCTCTGGAGGGGACTGCAGCTCTGCTTGTCCCTAGTGACCACCCTCCACCCTATGCCCAATATCCTTGTGAGAGGAAAACAAACCTCAGTGAACTAAGTCAGACTTCTGCCTTCTACTCTTGCTCCCGAATGCATCTACCTACACAACACTAGTATCATAGGCTGCACTGTGTCTTCCAAAAGATGTTGAACTCCTAACCCCAGGACCTGTGGATGGGACCTTATTTGGAGACACAGTCTTTCTAGGTGATCAAGTTAAGGTCAATAGGGTGGCCCCTAATCCAATATGACTGGTGTCCTTGTAAAAGGGGGCAATTTAGAGACACACACACACAAGGAGATTGCCCTGTGAAGATGAAGGCAAAGGTCAGAGTGATGCCTCTACGAGACAAGGAGTGGTGGAGCGTGCCAGTGACCACCAGAAGCCGGGGGAGGCATGGGACAGATTCACCCTCACAGCCCCAGAAGGAGTCTCCCTGCCGACACCTTGATCTCAGACTGCCAGCCTCCAGAGTGCGAGGTTTCTGTTTAAGCCCTCCGGTCTGTGATATTTTATTATGGCAGCTCTAACAAACACCTGCAACCAGAGAAACTGTTTTTAAATCACATCCCTTCTCCTCTCTGCTTAAAACTCACCAGCACACTTAAGATAAAGTTCACCTCCTTACCCTGGCCAACGAGCCCTGCACAGCCTGGCCTTTGCTGAAATTTACCCCGTTTGTCAGCCTCTCCCTGAACTCAACATGTTCCAGGCTCACCAGACCCCTCTGGCCCACAGATGTGCCAGACCTGCTCTTATGCAGCCTTTGCCCTGCCATCCCCTTCATCTGGACTGCTTTTTCCCCTAGTATTCTTGTCATTTCAGTTTCAAAAAGTCACCCCCTTGAGAGGCTTTCCCAATCACCCCTTTCAGTGCAGTGGCCCCCATCACTCCAGGCCTGCTGTAGCCCTGAGAACTAACCACAATCTGAAATTTATCTTGGGGAAAGAAGAATTAAAAGGAAATATGCCCAAATATTTAAATGGCTATGTCTCTGATGAAATTACATAGGACATGATTTTAGCTTTCTCTCTGCTCTTCAGAATTTCTACAATTAACCTGTATTATTTTCTAATCAGAAAAGAGGGAATAGCTTCTCAAAAAAAATGGTTAGCAATTTGTTGGTATCTACACCTTCAGTGCAATTCTGGTGGCAGAACACCTCCCTTCTAGTTGGTTCTCCAGCAGAATTTCCTTCCAGGGAGTTGTGGTGCTTTAAAAACCCATCCTTAGAATTATTTGATTCCATGTCTCCTCTACTTGAAACTAAGCTGCCCTTCATGACATGCTTGTGACCAATATAATGAAACATAAATGACACTGGGTGACTTCCGAGGCCAGGTCAAAAAAGTTCTTTCTCAGGGGACACCTGTCCTGGACATATGACTACTCCGAGACCACCAACTGGAGAGGCTGTGTGCAGGTCCCCAGCCACAGATCCACACCCAGCCTTGGGAGCAAGCTCGTGGGTATACCATTTTGGATATCCAGCACAGTCGAGTCTTCCAATGACTATGCATCAGCCACTGTCTGATGGCAACAGCGTGAGAGACCCCAAGTAAGAACAGCCTTGCCAAAGCCTTCCCACATTCTTGACCTACAAAACCATGAGCAAAATAAAGTGATTGTCATTTTGCAGCACTGAGCTTTGGGGGTCGTTCATTTTACGGAAACAGGAACAGCAGTTGTCCACAGAAAGGACCAGCCATGACTTGTGCTGCATTAGCAGCAGGGTGGTGCATTTGGGGGTGTCTGGGATTAAGAAACTAAACACTCCTTTAGGATGAGGTGGGCTATTGGGAGAAAGTAGGTCCTATTGGGTTCCCAGCCTTCGCATCCCTCAATGAAAGCTACATGCCACACCTGCCCACACTCTGCAAACCACACACACATGCAGGCTCAGCCTCAACCCAGCCTTTAGGACTGAGGGACTCTAGCCCAGCAGTGTGGGACTCAGGATCATGTTTCTTACTTCTTAAACCTTCCCTCGTTTCATGACATTTTTGCCGTATTCCCTTGGATTTGGGGAACCTGCTTTAAAGTCTTTTGCCAAAGAGCTCCCATGATAGAGTGAAAACTACAAGGACTTTGGAGTCAGACAGCTCCAAAACATTCTAGCTTTGCTCTGAATCAGGAGTGCATTTGGCTGTAATTAAAAGAACACTTGAATAACATGGGTTTAAAAACTAGGGGGTTATTTTTCTCACAGAAATCTGGAGATAGGCAATTGCTGGAATGGTTTTAACCCCTTTTACAGTCTCATCTATGTTAGCTCTGAGAATTTTTTTTTTCCCCACCTCATGATTAAAATGACTTCAATAGCACCAGGTATCACATCTGCTGCCAAGGCAGTAAAAAGGGAGAAAGGATGAGGAGTCATGCTAGCCACGTATTTCTCTTTCCACTCCCCCTGCCCCCCCCCCAAAAAAACCACAGAGAACTGTCCCAGAGCTGCAGAAATCTCAATGATCAAAACGGGATCCCATAACTCCTCCTACCTGCAGGAGAGGCTGGGGAACTGGGTCACAGCTTGTCATGGTTACCTTAGGCAATCATAAGTCATCACTTCAGGCTAGATGCTCTGCAGCTCTTAACAAGGAAGAGGGAGTGATGGGTTTTAGGTACCCAGTTAGCAGTATCCACCTTAGCCACTTTAGCCTAGTGGCTTGGTGACTTTGAGCTAGTCACTTGAGCCCTGTGATCCTCAGTTACATTATCTGTAAAATGGAACAACACCACATCTTCAGCACCTAGCAGCATGCCTGGCTCACTATGTCCTGAATGAAGGAATTTCTGGAAGAAAGTAGGGCGCTTCATCTTTATCAATATATTGCAACATGCCAGTAATGAACCTGGCGGTGGGTTACGTTTTGGGAACACAGACATGCTCAGAGTTCTGGCTCAGAGTCCAGCAATCTGCCTGCAGAAGGAAAACAAAACAAAACAAAACAAAAAACCTGGATGCTCTAAAAAAACACCTTTGTGGGAAAACAAAAACAAAAACAAACAAAAAACCTTTGTGCCGCAAGTCATAATCATGTAGAGTGGGTCAATTGAACTATAGTTTCTTCATCTCTTTCAGGCTGACTGGATGCTCTAAAAAAACACCTTTGTGGGAAAACAAAAACAAAAACAAACAAAAAACCTTTGTGCTGCAAGTCATAATCATGTAGAGTGGGTCAATTGAACTATAGTTTCTTCATCTCTTTCAGGCTGGAGACACAGATAGAGTCAGAGTTACGGCCCTGCGAGTGCTGTCAGGCCTCTGCTCGGGGTCATTTATGGCCTGTGGTTACTACGCCCCGCAGGGAACGCCAGCGCCCACACACACTCGCTGCATTTACTTCGTGGCTCTTTCACATTCATTTCCTTGGAGCTCTACTGTTTTGTAGCATCATTACCTGCCTCTGAGCCAATTTCAGCGGTAGAAAACCAGCTTACATTTTGCCCAGAGCAATATCAGGGTTGTTTGGGGATGGCAGACAATAAGACATTGCTTTTGTCCCTAAACCAGATGTATTCCCTCTTCCTCGTCTGACCTTGTTGTTGTTAATCAAGCTGATTTTCTGTCACTAGCCTAAATTGGTACTTGCCGCAGTCTCTTTGCCTTACAGAAGAATCCCTTTTACCACTAAATCCCAAGAGGCCACGTCCTTGACTCCTTCTAACCAGGATAAAGTGACTCATTAAACTATCCCATTGGCTTTCGGAATGAGTATGGCTGCATAAGAACATTTTTTCTGTCTCCTCCTAGAAATCATGCATAAGGAACAAAGAGAATTTTAAAACTTAATAAACTCCATTTTCAGAGAAACCTGAAAATAGAGTCCACAGCCTTCCAGGTGCATGTCCAGGCTGACTGCACAGCTGAGACTGAGCAGAACTGTGCAGGAGGACAGGATGCGAAGAAGTGGGGGTGCCCAGCAGCAGCAGAATGCACCTGCTCAAACATACCTGCCAAAGGTGAGGGGTTCACCTTGAAACTTGACAGCTGCACCTATTGTCTGCAACCACGGTGAATGTGGAAAATGGGGGGAGATGCTCTTCTGGACGTGGTTTGGTTCAGAGAAGCGAGGAGGCAGGGCTGTTTAGATTGGAGCCATTTTTATCAAAAGTTGCCTAATCTGTGGCAGGAGACAAGAAATATCCTTTGGGGCTGCGAAGACTACCTTGTTGCAGCTGCTTCTGCCGTCCCCCCAAAAACTGCCTGCAAGCTCACTCACGAGAGTGTTGCTGGATGTCTTCCCAAATTCTCCGCCCCCCATATTCATGGCATTTTAGCCAGGCACAGGATGTAAAGCAATTAAAACTCTCATATTGCTGATGGGAACATACAATGGTATACTGTTTTGGAAAAAATTTTAGCAGTTTTATAAAATGTGATACATACGCTTACCATATGACTCAACTATCTCATTCTAGGTATTTACCCAAGGGAAATGAAAACTTCTGTTCACACAAAAGCCTGTATGTTCATAGCAGTTGTATTCATAATCACCAAAAACCAGAAGCAACCAAGATGTCCTTCCGTTGGTGAATGGCCCCCACCTGGAGACCACATCTCCCAGCCTTTCTTTCAGCTAATGGGACATGTGAGCAGAAGGAAGAGCACAGCTTCTGTCTGAAAGACCAACCACTTGTAGACTCTGCCGTTTCCTTCTCTTCCATGGCTAGAATGCAGACGTGGTAGTGGTGCCGCTTCCACTGTGTTAGATGTAGACAGGAAAGGAGGTGATGAAGGACTAAGAAGCCTAGGGCTGTTCTGAGAGAAG
>NW_007727939.1:347479-349182 GCF_000696425.1 Galeopterus variegatus | reverse complement strand
AAAATATCAAATGTTTCTTTAAAGCCTTTTGTTTGATTATGGAATTTGTGAGCCTTCAAAATGCTGGCTTAGAAATCGATGAGTTTATAGGATTTGTGTTTTCTATCAAATTCCAAAAATCACACCTAAAAAATATAAATGTTAGAATAATGTCAACTACTTGTTATGGGTAAGGGAATGTGGTTTTTAAAAATGTATATAAGTCTAATAATTCATTATTTTCACTTTTGTTTTAAACCAAGCAATTCTTTAAATGTTGCTTATGTGGTCATTCTATTCTAGGGCAAATTAAGAGAGAAATTGGAGATGAATACGTAGAGTTAAAATAAAATGAAAGCGTTAATGAGGTTGTTACCATCACATGTGGATGCGGCACCCCGTCTAGTTATATAAACCGCAGTGTTTGCTGCACGGGTCCTCACGTGGCAGGTGTGAGAGATCTGCCTGTCCCCACTGAGGACACACAGCAAAGCGTTTCGGTATCTGTTATTTTCTCTTTTTCTCTCTCCTCTTTTTCCTATAGATGTAATTTGAACAGTCAGAAGTCCAGATTAGAGACACAAGAGGTAAGATGGGCTGTCTTCTGCAGGAACTCCCCTGGACCAATCAGAGCACAGAACAATGTCTTTTTTGCTGTCCCCCATTAGTAGTGGATACCACAAGCCAGTTAAAACTGTCTTTTCTCTTTCTCTCTGTCCCTCCGATATTTCACTAAACACGGAATCTCTTCTAAATTAATATTACCAGAAGTTCCATGTATTATACACAAAGTGAAACAGAAGGATGTACCCAGAAGAGGTACCCAGGAGAGACCTGTGGCGAACCACGTGGTGCAGACGTCCGGAGTGAGGGCGTCACTCTGTGGAGCACAGCTCTCCTGGACAGACCTGGCCGCACCAGTCTTGACACTGGGCAGATTAGCCAGGCCGGGAGCACATACAAAGGAGAAACAGGTGTGAAATCACCTTCCTGCCTCCCTCCCGGGATGTATGTGCTATGCGCTGAAGGGCCGTGCACCTGCACTATTGTTTCTGAGGAAAAAATAGCTTTTAAGAGCAAGTACTCTTGAGCCTTGATAAAGACAAGTGACTTCTCTGTAATTTGAGTATAAATGGGTCCTTTTTTTTTTNTTTTTTTTTTCTTTTATGATGGTTTATATTATGTTAACTCTTTCAGGAAGTGGGTTTAAGGCTTCATTTAAACATTTAACTGCTGCTTGCTTTAAATAGAGAGGGAAAAGGAGGCAGAAGAGGGATGCAGTTTCTGGAAAGGCTGCTATTCATTACTTTGTGTCAGGGGATCCCACACAGGGCACTGTAGGACACATCCCTGCGGCCAGGACTTGGTCCCGACTTCTTTGTGACATGAGATAGAGGTAGTCGTTCTGCGTTCTTGCTCCATGGCTGCTCTGGCATGACCTCCATCCACCCAAAACCAGATCATGCTGCAGAGGGCTGTGTACAGACAATACAATTTTAAAGTGACCATCCTCAAAAAAGGAGTGTTAATATCATTGACAGAAAATCCCACAAATCTCTGCATTTTTTTAATGCTAACTACTTTAGTGCCTTTTTAAAATATACATTTGTACTTTTTTTTTTTTTCTGGTGTTCTTATTTGCATGTCAGAAACATACAAGTTAGAGCCGGCCCGGTGGCGCACTGGATAGTGCGCCGCTTGGGAAGCGCAGCGGCGCTCCCGCC
>NW_007727939.1:345131-345985 GCF_000696425.1 Galeopterus variegatus | reverse complement strand
TGGATCTTCGTTTCTGCCTGAGACAACCTGCTTTGTTCTCTGCTTTCTTCCAGGATTAGGGTCCTGCCTTCCTCTGGCAACTTCCTGATCTAGAGACTGGGGTTTTGCTCCTGAAAACTTTCAGCTTTCTGAGAGCAACGAGAAGAGCTTCTGCTGATGTGAACTGGTCATTGTGACTTTCCCATATGGCTTGCATTTTGGTAGAATCCCTGGGATCCCACTGCCAACTCCTTGCCTAGACTCCCCTGCTCCTGCTGAGTCCTTTGAACGTGTGGCTTGTCTATCAGAATGAACTCTGCTGTGGCTGAGAGAGGCGGCCCCGACATCTGCCCAGGTGACGTGTCTGGTACCTGTTCACGTCTGCTCATACCTGCTCTGGAGACCAGGTCTAGCCGTGTGGTGACTTAACAAGTGACTCTCTAAACACTCTTTGCCAATGCTTACTTTGATGGGGTCTTGTTTTCTCTAAACCCTATTACTATACAAATGGATTAGAAATTATGTCACAATACTCTCTTAATGACATTTCCAAATCAATCAACAAACATTGGCTGGATCTCTACTCTGTGGTAGGTAGGGACTTAGACCTTTAGAGACACAAACAAATAACAGCTGCTTTTGTCCTTGAAGACCTTACACACTTATAGGATGCAGAGTTGGGGATGAAGTACACTATGACAGGATGGTCTTCCTACAGCATCTTTCTATGGAAGCCTTGCTTATTGGCAACGTCACTCTTTTTCTCTAATATAAATGAAGCATTGGGCTCCATGCTTTCCAAAGACTTTTACATTTTAAAACTTTATGATTATAAGTGCCAATACAGTGATTTTTTTTTCCTTTTTGTCTTTTTT
>NW_007727939.1:341398-343884 GCF_000696425.1 Galeopterus variegatus | reverse complement strand
TAATTCTGTTGATGTTCTTTGATTCACATTTAGGTAGAACAAGTACATATGGCTGGCGAGTACCCTACCGCATAGCATAACTTTAGAAGGAAGAGGATTGTTGAAGGAAGACATCATGGAGATGACCTACAATATGCATTATTAAGAATGGGTAGGATTTCAACATGGAGAGGAGGGAAAGGACTTGTAGATAGTGCGTATTTATGTTTTATTGTCCTGACTCAGGTGAACAACTAATAGTGGGATTTTCGTTGCCCTGAAAGGAAAGATTGTGAGAGGACTGGATACTTTGAGTCATTCCCTCTGGACAAGATGACAACTGCAGAGGGAACTCTCTTTAAAGCAGCAGCAGGCACCAGTGTCTAACCTAAGCTGTTGCTGCCTATCATCTGCTGGAGCTGTCTAAAGACCCGGAGTACAATGGGGGTAGTAGGACAAGAAGCCTGGCAGGGCTGAGTTTTTGGGTTTCTGTTGGCAGAATTTAGTTCACGTTACCTGTAACTCATTTCATGGGGGATGGAAAAGCACTTGCTTGGGAGTCAGGGACAGTCAACCTCGATCTGAGTGCACCACTAATTGAGTGTGTGGCTTTAGTGGATGTCTGGCTTTTTCAGCTTCTGATTTACTCATTTGGAAAATAAGGATCTCTAAGGTCTTTCCTTCAACTCCAACATTATGAGGATCTTTGTTCAGGTCATTGCTAAACCCTCAGTAACTTTGACATAGGTGCTGTGGAGTTCAAGACTCAGGGCCTTCTTCGATCTCTGCTTCTGTCATTGCCGATACTCCAGAGACATGGGAATCGAGAGGCTTGGATTTTAATGCCAGTTTAGATCCGATGCGGTCTTCAGTAAGTTATGTAAGGGCCCTACTCTGCTATTGTGTCTGCAACCCAAGGGAATATAATGATTTTCCAGAGTCACTGGGAAATTGAACAGTGCAGCCCCTATACAACACCTGACCAGCATTAAGCACTGGTGTGAAATTGCTCATTAAATAATTCCTCTATCCCTCCCCTACTTGGGCAAGGAGGATCAACATTAAATTCTCTATGTAAATGATAAAGAGCCTTGTATTTTAATGTTAGGGACTGAAAGATATCTTTCCTAGAATCTGATATGGTCTACTTGAGCAGTGTTTATGTATATCAGTATTTCCTATTTAATAAGACAGAAGAAAAACACTGCAAAATACCTTTCAATTTTTAATGCACTTACAGTTAGGTATCTGAGAATTGAAGATACATGTTTGTACCATTTTACCTTTAATTGTCCTGCTGGTGTGGCAATATAATATTACCAAAGCAACGTGGTACCAGAGAATGACCATTTGAAATCAGGCAGTTATCCCAACTCTTGTCTCCTAGGGGGCACCACAGCCTCCCGTATGCCTGGCCTGCATGTGCATGCTCAGGATTGGCCAAGGCGCAGGATCACTTTATTCCCCTGCATGAGCCCAAGTGGAGCAGAGGGTCTCAGCATAATTCACTTCGGATGTCCTCTCCTTCAGAAGTCAAAACGGCACCCCCAGCTGAAAAGATGCACCAGTCTTTTTATTCATGCTGCCAGGGAAATGAGAGAAAATTGAATAAAGATACACNCTGCAAAATACCTTTCAATTTTTAATGCACTTACAGTTAGGTATCTGAGAATTGAAGATACGTGTTTGTACCATTTTACCTTTAATTGTCCTGCTGGTGTGGCAATACAATATTACCAAAGCAACGTGGTACCAGAGAATGACCATTTGAAATCAGGCAGTTATCCCAACTCTTGTCTCCTAGGGGGCACCACAGCCTCCCGTATGCCTGGCCTGCATGTGCATGCTCAGGATTGGCCAAGGCGCAGGATCACTTTATTCCCCTGCATGAGCCCAAGTGGAGCAGAGGGTCTCAGCATAATTCACTTCGGATGTCCTCTCCTTCAGAAGTCAAAATGGCACCCCCAGATGAAAATATGCACCAGTCTTTTTATTCATGCTGCCAGGGAAATGAGAGAAAATTGAATAAAGATACACAGGGCAGTTTCCATACTTCTGTAATTTCCCCCGAATTGCTCACAAAGTGACTATTATCCTCCTTCCATTAAACACGGGGCCATCTGGGGCATAGACATGCAAGGAAAATTAAAATGTGACTGTGCAGAGCCTGCTCTTTCACAGGGTTTGTGTTTCTGTGTTGTGTGGAGGACAGAAAGATGCTCTGAACTTCTATGGGAGCATCCAGCATCTTTATCTCTTTCACATCTGCCGCTGTGTGGAATTGATGGTAATCGTGGTTATTATTTTGGTGTCTTCCTCCACTTAAAACAAGGCCATCTGGGGTTTGTTGTGGTAGGGGATGGATTAGCATTTTTTTTTCAAGTGCTCCTCTCATTTAGTAAATATATTTTCGGAAATTATTTCAGAGAAAGAATTATGATAATAATGGTGATAATACTAATAATAGGGTTATTATGTGAGATCTCCTTTAAGAAAAGCCTCTGCTA
>NW_007727939.1:337818-340561 GCF_000696425.1 Galeopterus variegatus | reverse complement strand
TGGTGATAATACTAATAATAGGGTTATTATGTGAGATCTCCTTTAAGAAAAGCCTCTGCTAAGCATAATCTGGAGCAAGCGTGGCCGGGAGTTGAACACCTGGGCTGGCCTCGGGAGCAGCCTGGAGCAGTGTCCTTGGCTTTGCAAGCTGTCTCAGCAAACCAGCCAAAGGGGCACTGAGTCAGAAGCGTAGCAGCACAGCATGGTGGAAAGAAAGACCACTGGATGTGGATTCAAATGGCTGGTCCACATTCTAGCTCTGTCAGCTCCCAAAAGTGGGTCTCTGGTAAAGCTTGAAATAAGCTTTCTTATTTGTGAAAAAACAGAGATAATGGTACTTAATTTTGGGAGTTGTGGGAGAACTAAATCAAATAATGTATGTGAGAGTACTTAGCACGGTGCTTGGTATTTAGTCTCAATAAATGTTTAAGTGAAAGACACAAGCATATTAGATACGATGTTTTCTAATTCCCAATTTAAGTGGCTTTCTGGTTTTCTTAATTCTTGACACAATAGTACAATAGCAACTCATGTTAAAATGGATGGCATAGCATGTCTACTTTATGGTACATAATTAGCTAAAGTTGTAGTGAAATGCCAAGAGGTTGAGTGCATCTAAAATCTTATTTAAATTAATACTAATACATGCCTATAGCAATGGTGATGTATAGTGATAAGAACAGAATTTGGAGTCACATAAAAATGGCTTTGAATTATGGTTAGCTTACCCTTGAATGAGCCATTCGTGTCTCTCAGCTAAGTGTCCTTATTTACAATATCTCCAGGAGGAAGGCATGTCACATGTCTGTGAAGGAATTAAGTTACATCATCCGTCTCATGTAGAATCTGTTACACAGTAGCACTTAACAATGCTGGTTATGGCATATGTTAGTGTATAATGAAATACATGTGTATAAAGTGTGAGAACACATGTGTGTCTGTGTGTATGCGTGTGCATGTTTCTCTATCCCACTTCTATTCCATTTTTTTTCCCTAACACTCCATTATAGCATTTTTTCCCTTCTGTCCCATGGAAATTATGAGAGGCCAACTGGAGTGACTACCTACCTCTCTGAGGTTCGACTCTGTAATGAGGTGTAACCTTCCAAGTCATCTCAAGTCCACTGCTTTGCAATCCTGACATAGCACTTCATTCACCATCTCCTCTGTGGCTTTGGATGGCTGTCTGAAATGTCTTCTTCTTTCTGAGATTCTGCTCCACTTTTTCATGCCGTCTTGAAAGGTAGATTTAGAATGGTTGTATACATGAGAAACCAGACTTTGTTTGGAGGACACTGAACTAAATAAAGGTACATTGTTTCCTAATAACATATGTTAGCCTATATATTTACTTGAGAAGTTTTTTTTTTTTTTTTAAGATTATAAACCCAGACTGTCTCTGTACACAAATATTTATTTCCCTTCATTGTGTAGGCACGTGCCTCAGATATCATAGCATGGTCTAGAACAGCAGATTCACATCTGTTTAGCAAACTTCAAAAAAAGAGCCTGGGATCATATATTCATTCTCGTCATCTCTTTCAAGACAAAAGGCACTTCTCTTACTGAAGCCTGATGAAAGGCTTGCGGCATGTGAGACCTGGGAGGGACCATGAGCATCCTGTGGGTCTCGGGACTATTTGCTGCAGATCCATTCCCTGCTCTTCCCCAGCTCTACTCCCAGTGGGGCGCGCCCTGGTGGGCTGCCTTTCCCAGGCTCCCGGGTCGGCTGGCTGTCAGTCAGCTTAGACAGCGGGAAGCCGTAGTGGGAAACTGGAAGACGAGAGGAGGAGAGAAGCCAGGCTCTTTCTTTTCCTCCTAAGGTGGCGGCATCTGTGGTGGCTGCATCTCCTACCAGAACGGTCCTCCACAAGTTGAATTTTAACTGGGTGGCATTGACCCCTGTGTTCCTGCAACACCACCTCTGGCGTAGGCAAGGTAGTGGCTTCCTGTTCTTGATCGCTTGGTTTCTTCATCATGCCCTGTTTGGATTTTCAGTTCTCTCATGACCTAAGTAATCAATTTCCTTATTGACCTTCTCTGTTTGAAACATGTAAAGTGGCTGTGTTTTCTTATTTGAATCTCAACTGATACAAGCACCTAGGGGTTTGCAAGCTCTTCTCAATGCCACAGGGTTTGCAGAGCTCCTCAGAGCCTGCTGGTGACTTAGGAGGAGGACGAACAAGAGGGCAGCGGTGGGGCCACAGCAGCTGTGGAGAGGAAGCAGCCACTGAGAAATGGGTCCTGCATGCGAGCAACTCACCGTTTCGTGGGAATAGCACTAATGTGCTTGTGTGTCTGTGACTTTTATGTTGGACTGAATTGTGACCTCTGGTCTCATTGTCTGGTGAAGCTTTTTTTCTAGCTAAAGATATGAATGAATAAATTAATCATCAACCATCCAACCAATGGGGAAAGAGCATTGCATGAATAAATGAATGAATGAATGAATGAGTGAATGAGGAAAGACAATGGTATCAGCAGCCATGAGTTCTTCTCTGAACTCTGCTATTGATCTGCAAGTTCACTCTGGGGAAGCCCTTCCTCCTTCCTGGACCTGTTTTCTCACCTGTATAATGAAGACTTTGGTGGCATATAGGTTTTATTGTGAATGTGGGAGCCTTGCTCCAGTGAGGGGGTGCTGAATGAGGCCCCAGAGCTTCAGTGGATGAGAGCTCCTGGTCTAGCAGCGGTGCCTGCCACGGGCATGCCAGGGGTGCACTAACTGCACATCCTCCTCGAC
>NW_007727939.1:336289-337406 GCF_000696425.1 Galeopterus variegatus | reverse complement strand
GAGGAAGCAGCCACTGAGAAATGGGTCCTGCATGCGAGCAACTCACCGTTTCGTGGGAATAACACTAATGTGCTTGTGTGTCTGTGACTTTTATGTTGGACTGAATTGTGACCTCTGGTCTCATTGTCTGGTGAAGCTTTTTTTCTTGCTAAAGATATGAATGAATAAATTAATCATCAACCATCCAACCAATGGGGAAAGAGCATTGCATGAATAAATGAATGAATGAATGAATGAGTGAATGAGGAAAGACAATGGTATCAGCAGCCATGAGTTCTTGTCTGAACTCTGCTATTGATCTGCAAGTTCACTCTGGGGAAGCCCTTCCTCCTTCCTGGACCTGTTTTCTCACCTGTATAATGAAGACTTTGGTGGCATATTGGTTTTATTGTGAACGTGGGAGCCTTGCTCCAGTGAGGGGGTGCTGAATGAGGCCCCAGAGCTTCAGTGGACGAGAGCTCCTGATCTAGCAGCGGTGCCTGCCACGGGCATGCCAGGGGTGCACTAACTGCACATCCTCCTCGACGGGTACCATCTAAGAGCAGAGCCAGCTGTGAGGTTCTGCGTCTCCAATTCACCTGACTAGTTTACAGGTGGCCTCATGTAGATCTTCCTCTGTACACAGAGGTGGCTGGAAGTTACTGTGGCTCAGCATGACAGAACATGATCTTCCCTGGACTGCAAAATGAAGGATTCGTTCCCATTGTAATTGTCCATTCACCTGTCTGTCTTCCACACTGAAGTGACAGCTTCTTGGGGGTGAGGATGCTTCACTGGCACCGTTGGACCTCAGTGTGTGATGCGGGTGTAACACAGGTTAACGCTGGACATGTTGGTTATACTTGATGTATGTGGCCTGTGGGGTTCATCGGCAGGAGAGCCCAGACCATGGCTAAATATAAGACGTGAAGGTCAGTTTTGGGAAGCTGCTCTATCCTAGCCAGTGGACCCCAGATAGCAGAGCTTAAGACAGAGGCATAGATGGAGGTAGTTTATTTTGTAAGTGGGATCAGGAAAGAATAAAACAAAGAAGGAGGAAGAGCTAAACCAGGGTGCGCCATCAAGCTGATAACTCTGGGGATGGCTGGGGACCCTGCACAGTGCAAGGGGTAGATAA
>NW_007727939.1:333329-334628 GCF_000696425.1 Galeopterus variegatus | reverse complement strand
AAATTAATATCTGAATTATAAAGGAATTCCTAACAAGCACATGAAGAGATTTTCCAGTCATCAATAATCAGAGAAATAAGAAATACAAAGTTACTTCTTCAAGCCTTTTAGGCTGGCAAAAAACGGAAAAGGCTATATAAAAAGGATAGTACTGAAAGTTGACAGAGGTGTGGAATATGAGCATATGTTCTCTAGTGGAGATGCAGACAGGTGCAACTATTCTGAAAACCAACCTGACACTAATCCGTCAACTCCAGCAGAAACTCATGTACACATCCCCTATATACACATCCTGTATGTACACATCCCTCAGAAACTCACAAAGCCATAAGAAGGCATGCACAGGATGCGTGCTGGACACTGTTCCTGATGGCAGAGACAAACCCCCCATGTCCTCCTGGGAGAGGCTGGTTTAGTTGTGGTAGGTGGTTACCATGGAGCAATGGGCAATGGTTAGGGGCAGGATTTGGGTGCCGTGATAAACTGTGGACTCATGATGGGTCTTAAAAACATGGTGTTTAATGAAAGTGTGAGAAAAAGGGTAAGAAGTGTGACATGATGACACTGATGTAAATAATTCCGTTCTTTAAAAAAAAAANGCCATCAAGCTGATAACTCTGGGGATGGCTGGGGACCCTGCACAGTGCAAGGGGTAGATAAGGGCATATTTGTGAACTATTTTCCATCCCCCTGTGTTTCAGGATTGCTTCACAGGATATAAACTTCCTTGACTTCTAGGTTAGCACAGGCATCAGGAAGGCTGAGCAGCTGCCTTACAAATCCCACTTGGCAGCGACAGAGAAGCCCCAGGGTAGAAAGCCCCAGGGTAGTAGCGAAATGTGCACCTATGTGCAATCAGTTTCAGCAGCTATATGTGAAGTAGCAACATGGGCAGAGAGGGCTAGAGGAGCCACAGGACAGGTCTGATGCAAAAGCTTAAGGTGACCTCTTTGTTCAGTTCCTTAGAGGTGACCCTGGGGAACTGGGAACACCTGTGTCCATGTCTCTCCTGAATTTCATATCAGCAGAACAGCCACGGCTCAATGACAGAGCAGGTGCACAGCCCTGCAGGGCCCTCTCTGGGAAGCTATTGTACAGTGTCCTTGGCCTTAGGCCAGTAGCTCACCTGGTGCTTGAACTGTCCCAGCTTAGGACAGGTTGCTACAGAGCTCAGAGCAGTGTCCGTGGGAACAGGCTCATACCAGCTCCGTCTCTACAAGTCACACGAACTCAGCTCTCTCAGAGTTTGAGGCCACCGCATTTGCACTTGGGTCACCTCCTTGCATGTGCCAATTATCA
>NW_007727939.1:319450-331853 GCF_000696425.1 Galeopterus variegatus | reverse complement strand
AAAAAAAAAATACCCATCATAAATATTAAAATGGTTGCTAAGGGGGGTAAGGGTGTGTTCTGAAGATAAAAGTGAATAAATAATAAAACAAGAGAAGCTTGCAAAGACCAATGATGATACTGTACAGAGAGCTAAATAGGATGTTTACATCCTTTGCATTTCTGTGTTTGAAATAAAAATCAATATATAACTATAGATGACTTTATATTTCTGCTAACTATAATATTAAGGAAAAATAAAAGGAAAACAGCATACAATAAGTGTACCCAGATATATAATGCTCTGGCCCAAGTTTATGCAACGAAGTAGGTACTTAGTGGCAACTATCTACAGAGCTACTGTGGGGTGTCAGCTACGATTACAGATGACACAAGTGTGTAGTGGGCCCGCATGTACCACCAGCAGTGTTGCAGTGGCAGAGGGAGTTTTCAGACGTGAGACTAACCACTGACGAGTGTCCCAATAACACAAAACATTTCTTCCCTTGAATTACAAAGTACTTGTATTCTTGGAAAATTCAGTAGGTATTATAGCTGCACAAAGCGAACTGTGAAGTCATATACGTGAAATGGAATTTGATTCTAGACTTAAATAATTTTTAAAAGTTTTTTCACCTACATGAATATCTGGTGAGGAGTTTAAAAGTTGCACAAAATAGAGATAAGTTTTTATGGTGCATAATTGTCCTGTGAATCGGAGGGCATCCAGTGTCCTGGCCCTTGCCCCCCAGGTGACAGTAAACCCCACTCCTGAGCATTGTGATATGAGGGAACACCCAAATTTCTAAGATCCCCCTAGTGGGAAATTTATTTGGAATATGGAATTCAGAATGGCTGTAGTAGAAAACCAACTTCTTTTTCTCTATATTGTTAAGAATTATATAAACTTCAGATCTGAGAATCTGACTTTACACGATATCCTGAAAGTGAAGGTTAAAAAAAAAAAATAGCAAAATCCCCTATAAGCTGATTTGCAGAAGGTGAGAATTTCATTTAAATTTTCCTCAGTAAGGTAGGCCTTGGTGGTCTCTGTCATTCTATGATCATTAATATGTTGAATGACAACAGAAGTAACGAGTAAATGGTTATTTCCCAGGGAAAATCCAAAATCCTGGTTCAGTCTGAAGTAACTCACACAGCATGGAAAAGATTGAAAATAATCAGTGATTAACCAGAATATGAATTCTGAGAAACTGTAACAACAGTGTTACAATATCAGCAGTTTCTGCTTCTAGTATTGAAAAGTCCCATGGATTGTGATAACTACCCTTACTTTGGTATCAATCTACATTTAAAATTTTCAAACTTTTAAAAATGAGGATCCTATTTTCAAACGAGCTAATAGGTAGATCTATAAAGTGGAAAGCAGATGAAAGAGAAAGTGACTACTTTCTTAATGCGAATGTATTTTATAAGTTCAAATTTATAACATTTTCTTATTATAATATCAAGCAATTTTAAAATGAAGTTTTTTAGCATTATTGAAATCGGGGGGTAGCTCTGTCTGATTCTTAGTTTCTAATTTATTCTGATATTTTGTTATGATTGTGCAAGATTAAAATACCTTGATTCATACAGATAGGTGGTTACCATTTTTTTTTAAATTTGCCTTGCATTCTCAGGTCTTAATTTATGAATCTGTTGCAAGCTTAACATATAAATGAACAATTTTATTTAAAAATTAAACCAATAGCAACATCTAACTTTTCTTATATCCAAACCATAATATCAACCGGTTCTCATAGCCGAACCATAAATTTAAAAGCTAGACAAATAGCAAAACCAACCAAGCCAAACTAAACTGAAACAAAGCAAAGAAAATCACTTAAGCACCCAAACTATCTGTAATAAAACATAATCACACAGGCATGTCATGTGTTCACTTACTGCACAGATGATAATAAAGCCGGGATGGAGCCTGGGACACTCAGCAGTGACTGAGCCTCACCTGCAGTGATTGGAGAAAACCCACACGAAGCTGTAATAGTGCTCGGTTCACACTTGGACTTCAGGTGAGCATGGATCCTTGCAGAGCCCTGAATCTTCTGAAGGCCAGTGCAGAGTTAGAGCCTTTATCTTCAGTGATATATCCGACATGAATTTATATGTATTCGTGGAATACACACAAAAAGTGGTCAGATCTGCTCCAAACTAGGCTAGCCTGGTGGTATGAACTAATACATTGGTTACCTCCAGTATGTTAAAATTTGGTACAGAACTGCACCATTTAAATATTGTTAAGAATGTATATTAAAAATGAAATTCTGAACTACTATTCACACAACTGGAAGCAATCATTTATAGAATATGTCCTACTTGAAATTAACCCTGCATTTTAAAGAGATACTCAGATGTTTCTAGTTGGAAACAAGCTCTTAACACCAAAGCACAGGAGGAGCTAGAAGCCAACAGACATCATGGCTCACAGTGGCTTGTTGTCCCTGACGACCGGCCCCTGATCCCTCTGGGTCTTGATATTCTTATACCCTATTCTGATTTTAATCATTTTTTCTTTTGCTCAGTAAGGTAGTTTTGAGAATCAAATAATTGAGTTTTGTGAGAATGCACTGACAAGAAATTTCATGCTCTCTATGTATATAAAGATGTATAACTTGCCTCATAAACAGGATCCAAGGCTTTGCATGCTTGCTCCAAGATGGCAGGTGTCATGCTGAGCTAGACTCTTCCGACCACAAAGAGTTTAATTATAAGACAATTACTCCTAAGAAACCTTAGGTTATCTTATTACTTATTTAGCTATAAAGCATTAAGTACTTATAAAATGCATTTTTAAGAAGAAAGAAGAAAAGAAAAATTATTTCCACCACCATGTCTCACAGACACCTATTTAAACAATTTGATTGACTTCCTGCCTGCCCATGTTTTGTTTTCTTATTTATAGTCTTATTTTTAAGCATGGCGATGTTTATATATAATTTTTATTTCACTATTTTGTCTTAGTTATAACAAATATTTTCTCATATGAAACTGTAGATTTTTATAACTTCAACTTCAGAGTCAACAAGCTGTCTTATTTTACCCAGAGGCAATGGACCTGACTTCCACTTCTACCTTTGCCCTTCCCCAGCTGTCTCAGTCTGTTAACATAGTTTTTTTTTAAGTTCATAAATAAGGAACAGTGACTTCTGGGAAAAGAAAACTTTTAAGATTGGTGATTGGTGCTTTATATTATCTAAATGACTTCCACTTCTACCTTTGCCCTTCCCCAGCTGTCTCAGTCTGTTAACATAGTTTTTTTTAAGCTCATAAATAAGGAACAGTGACTTCTGGGAAAAGAAAACTTTTAAGATTGGTGATTGGTGCTTTATATTATCTAAAGCATGGGATGAGGATTTCTGAGGCACATTGAGCCTTGTTGTCTGATATATTCAACAACTGTAGATCAACGTAGAATATACCAAGCCATAAAAATGGGCCATTACAACTATAGGGGCAAGAACTTGCTAGAAGAAAAACATAGAAGCAGAGTAACAACTGTGACTGGAGACAATACAATTGGAGAGAAAAGCTGTCTGGTACAGTGGTTGTTAGATGCTGAATTGTTTCCCCCCCAAATCCATATGTTAAAGCCCCAACCCCCAGTACCACAGAATGTCACTGTATTTGGAGATAGTCTTTAAAGGGGTAATTAAGGTTAAATGAGGTGATTGAGGTGGAACCTGATCCAACATGAGTGGCGTCCTTACAAGAAGAGGAGATTCGGACAGAGACATGCTCAGAGGGAAGACCATGCAAGGACGCAGAGAGGGCTGCTGTCTGTAAGCCACGGAGAGAGGTTTCAGAATGAAACCAACCCCGCCAACACCTTGACCTTGGACTTTGAACTTCCAGAGCCATGAGACATTAAATGCCTGTTGTTTAAGCCATCCAGTTTGTGGCACTTTGTTATTGTAGTCTTAGCAAACTAATACAGTGGTTCAGTGTTGGGGGGCAGACTGCCCAAGAGGCTCCCGTCTCCATACCTGCTAACTCCGTACTCGACTCGGTTCATCACTCCTCTGGTTCCTCATCTGTAGCACTCAGCATCCGGGAAATGCAAATCAAAACCACACTGAGATACCATCTCACCCCAGTTAGGATGGCAAAAATCCAAACGACGCTGAAAGATAAATGCTGGCGTGGTTGCGGAGAAAAAGGAACTCTCTTACATTGTTGGTGGGAATGCATAATGGTGCAACCCCTATGGAAAATGGTTTGGAGGTTCCTTAAACAGCTGAAGATAGATCTACCATACGATCCAGCTATCCCACTGCTGGGAATATATCCAAAGGAATGGAAATCATCAAGTCGAAGGTATACTTGTTTCCCAATGTTCATTGCAGCACTCTTCACAATAGCCAAGAGCTGGAATCAGCCCAAATGTCCATCATCGGATGAGTGGATACGGAAAATGTGGTATATCTACACAATGGAATACTACTCAGCTATAAAAACGAATGAAATACTGCCATTTGCAACAACATGGATGGACCTTGAGAGAATTATATTAAGTGAAACAAGTCAGGCACAGAAAGAGAAATACCACATGTTCTCATTTATTGGTGGGAGCTAAAAATAAATAAATAAATTCACACACACACCCCCCAAAAAAATAAAAATGGGGGGGGAGAAGACATAACAACTACAATTCCTTGAAGTTGATACGACAAGCAAACAGAAAGGACATTGTTGGGTGGGAGGGAGGAGAGGGAGAAGGGAGGAAGGTTTCGGTAATGCGCCACAATAATCGACCACATTATATATCAACAAAATAAAATTAAAAAAAAAAAAAAAGAGTGCCTACCCCTGCCCACCATGTGGCGCTCCATGAACACGGACCAAAGGCATCTAAAGGACTTAGAACCATACCTGACATGCAGTCAATGCTAGGCAAGTGTTAGTTTTTATTTTATTAATATGAGTATAATTTAAAGAACATGGACTTTGTCTTTGGACAGACCAAAGACAAAATCCTACCTCTGCTACTAACTAGCAGCTACATCTCTATAGGCAAGTCACTTTTTGAGACTCCTCTCATTTGAAAAATGGGAGGATGATCACTCACTCGTGTGGCTGCTGGGAGAACGCACTGGACAGTGGACACAGAGAGCCAGGTGCCACAGCTGAGTAGAATCCCTCCCCTGACCCAGCTCTGCACCCTGGCCCCAACCCTGCCAACAGTGCCTCTCTCCAGCACACAGCTGAAAGACAAGGGTTTTGCAGTTATCAGAGTCATTTTTGAATGACATGAGACAGAAAAAAAATTATTAAAGGAGGAACGGCCCCAGCCAAAGTCATCCCAGAAGCTTCACACCCCGAATAGCCCATTTTAGAGGTGAATAAAAGTCACACCCACCACACTTTTCATCCTTTTTTTCTCATTGTTGGTCTCAGGGATTCACTGTTTATTTTTTCCTGCAGAAGCTCACAATTGCCCCCCGGCTATGTGGAAATTCTTTGTCATAGCTGATTGTCCATGTCAACTACTAGTCCCACCGGATCCCTTGCCTTCAAAATTTTGCCCTACAATGTTATCGTTTGGGGGTTTGCTTCTCTCTCATGACACAGCCCCTTCTTTAAATATCTTCCATAAAATGTACATCATTCTCTCTTGGTGGCCTAGAAGACGGAGGATTGGATACACACAGATGCCCTGCTCCCCAGTGGTCACCGCCTTACTGTGCAATTATTTCTTATTATTCTAAAACCTCTGTAAAGCACTTCCTAAGTGCAAAGCTCACCAGGCACCTCCACAAGTGTTACCTCAGTGACTCGTCACAACTCACTAGGACACCAACGTGGTCCACACGTTACAGATACAGAGACCGACACTCAGAGGGATCATTTGCTTTCCAGGGCTCAGAACCAGAAGACTGAACCAGGACGTGAACCTAGCCCCGCCTGAACTATGCTCACCACGGCACACTCCAGAGACATACCTTGGCTTATCTCTCTGCTTTACCTGGACTTAAGTCACCAGTGGAATTCATATGCGAATATTCACAAGGAAGTTAAGTTTCACCCAAGACTAACTGCACTGAAATCTTTGGGAAAGGATGTTATAACCAGACACATCTTATTTTAATTGCTCTGATTGAATTTTCAGTTTTTGTTTTCTTTCTAGCCAGTGACCGTGGCTTTTGTCTTTCTCTGGTTTTATTACTGTCGAGTGTTCTGGCCCCGGGTCTCTCTGGGCTGGCTCCTGCTCCTGCCTCCTCCAGCCTGTCTCTTTCTCTTTGAGGGACTTGCCCTGTCAGTTGCACTCCCTCGCTGGGGGATCGGTGCCTGCTTGCAGTCATCAGTTCCCCGCGGTTGAGGATGGAATCATCTCCTGGCTTCTTAACAGGCCGTGCCCATCTTTTTGTTCTGATGCTGAAAAGGATGGATAATGGCTGAGACCAGCACATCAGTCCACTCGTGGGACCCTGAGAAGTAGGGGCTCGGCTCTGGAGACCGGACAGAAGTGCAGATCGGGCTCCCACAGGGCCCAGGCCATTGCGGGGGAGACTTTGAAAGGCTGCTTCCTGTTTTTTTTCAGGGAAAAGCGATTCCTAATGGAGTCATTAGGAGAGAATGTTTTCCAGGAACTGTTAAGAGACTGGGACCTTTTCTATCAGCCTGACCTGGGCCTCACACAGAAGCAAACGTAATATTTTTAAGAAAAAAAGCAAAGGCTTTTCATTCGGTCCTTGGCTTCATGCAGGTTCTACTTCCTACTGGCTTTGTGACTATGAGCATTTTAGTCACCTTCTCTGAGCCTCAGTTAACTCATCTCCAGGACGTGAATCATAACAACAGTAACACCAGCCTGTGATGGCCTGAGAGGCACCCCACAAGTGTACCCCACAAAATTCACGTGTTGGAATCCTAATCCCCAGCACCTAGAATGTGACCTTATTTGGAGATAAGGCCTTTCACAGGTAATCATGTCAAAATGAGGTCATTAGGGTGAGACTAAACCTGTAGGACCAGTGTCTTTATAAAAAGGGGAAACTTGGATGACATGAAGACACTGGAGAAGGCGCAGCTCTCTACACGCCAAGCAGACAGGCTGGGGCAGACCCTTCCCACATCCCTCAGAAGGACCAGCCCTGCAGACACTTGATCTTGGGCTTCCACCCTCCAGACTGTGAGACAATGCATTTCTGTTGTTAAAGCCACCCAGCATGTGGTACCCTGTTACGGCAGCTCTAGCAAACTAATATGAACTGCCTCAGAAGTTTTTGTGGGATTAAATGAAACCACACACACAAACTGCACAGCAGTTGCACAGTAAGCTCTCAAAAAAATGTGCTGTCATAATTATCTCACCCATCCTATTATCATGACATCATCACCATTGCCATTGAAAAGGAGAGTTTGCCCCATGTTGAAGCCCATGCCGAAACCTTCATCTGTCTCCATTCAAGAGCAGGATGTCTGCACGCATGTGCATGTGTGTTGCATGTTTCTATTTCATGGCTTTGTGGTGGAGTAAATAGTGACCCCTTACTGTTTACTTTGCCTGTAAAATGAGGAGTTGGTGTCTGTGCTTGGAAACTTGTGAAGGTCTCTTTCTGCTCTGGCTGCAACGTGTCTACGATCGTGTAATGAATAGTAGTATTTTCCTATAAATGTAGAACTCAAATCTCCACTAAAAGGAAGTGTAAGGGCACTGAATCTAGAGTGGGGAAACCAGCATTTTGTTTCTGGATCTCTCTGGACCATCTGCAAAGAAAGGGGTGGCAGAACAGAGCCTGAGTGATCAATAAAACATTTAAGAGCCTGTGACAATCTAAGATGGTCACCTAGTTTAGGTAATAACATTCCTTCCATTTGTGGGAAGCCCAATCTTGCTTAACAATGCAGTACATCTCTTACTGAAAAAGTTTTTTTTTTTTAATGTAGTTTAATCATCCTACTGCCATACGATTAGCATTTTCAAGTGGATCTGAGTTAGTTGAAGCAGATGGTTTATCTTCTCTTATAGTGTTTCGACTTGGACATTATATCATTTCTACATCTTACTCCGTCCTTGCAGTGCTCAAGGAATCATTCCAAATTTTGCGCACTGTGTTTTGACTTATTTAATGCAGACGTACTTTACCCGCAGTAAACATGATTACCAAAATACTTTAACTTGAGAGCTTCTGCTTTCCTCTCTGGTGTAATTAGTCACACTGCACTCTCTCCGCATTTAGGGGAAAAGGGAAGGAAAAAACACCACACACAGCATCTTGCAAATGCGTCTTCACTTCTCTCCAGCTGCTGGCTTCTCTCTTTTGAGTTTGCAGAGTGTCAAACCCTTGAAACAAGGGCAGACAAGTAGAGAGTTCTGAGCTGTCCCCTGATCACACGCCTTCAGACACAAGGAATGGAAGTCACATCTGAGCCAGACCTCACCAAGAGGTGAAGCTTTGGAAACTGAAAAGTGGCGGCCAAGACAACTGGCCTTTGCTGCTGCTCCAAGTGTCTCAACATCAGGATGAGGCTCTTTGTCTTCATGGTCAAGGATGAGAAAATTCCCTTTGAGTGGTAACAGTAACACCTTACCAGTTTACAACACACTTTTTAATTAGATCTTCCCAATATTTTTAGACAGAAAGAGGTAATCACTACAGTGACAACTATGTGATCTGTGGCATCAGACCAAACCAGGACCCAATTCCTGATCTTGTGCAACACAAATAATGAAACTTTCCTCTGGGTATTCTTGTGAGGTTTAGAGTTGATGTTTATAAAGCTGCTAAGAGATGGTCTAGCACAAGGCAGGTTTTCAGTAACAAGTGTCCATTACATTTTTCAGATGAGGAAACTAAAGCTCAGAGAGATTATCTGAGTTTTGTACATCATAAAATATCAAATAGATCCAGCTTTAAATCTTGTTTTGTTTTAATCTAGGTGAAATTTACACACAGTGAAATGCACAGATTTACAGTATACGTGTGATTCTAACCTCTCTGGCAGCACCAAACTCAAGCCACAAAAACTGCAACTTTCTGCCTGAGTCCTAGCTCCTGTGCTACACAAACTGTGAATATCCCCGGGGGGACACAGCATCCTCAGGGACACCCTGCACCTTCTGCGTGCAATTCTCACCCAGTGAGCGCTTCCCTTCTGTCAAGCGGGGAGATCCTCCCTTTTCTGCCTGCTGTCGCTCACTCTCCGGTGCTTTCAAATAACATGTACACATCACACACATGCACACACACAAAGTCCATTAGTCTTAAATAAGCTATTCCACAATGAGCACATTATCAAAACCTAATCTATTATTTTTCATTTTTTTATGTTCTTTTTAAATGTTCTTTTCACTAACACCACACCATTTTCCCAGTGGGTTAGGAATTTATAAGAAATATGCGCGCACACACACACACACACACCTGTTATCTGCCTATAAGTACATAGATAGATACACGTACACTGCCTGGGGTTTTATGAAAAAATGTTAACCATCCCCAACCATAACCATACAATTTCTCAACTCTTAATTTTCCACTTTTTCGATTGAGAAATATAATGTTCAGAAGGGAAGAAGGAACCTTGTGAGGCTGCACAGATCCTAAGATAAGTGAGGAGACAAGAGAAAAGCATGGGGCTGTTTTGTGTGAGTCTAAAACTCCAAGATCAAAAACGTTCACCAGTGTGAATAGAAGACATCAAAGAGGGGGTACAGAGGAGCAGAGCTGGATGAAGAGTTTTCTTTTTTTCCATTCATTTTTTTTTTAAAAAAATGGGCAAAAGTAGCCTTTTGAGTATATAGATCAGGAAGTTTATCAATGAGCTCTGGCCAAAGTAAGAAATGAATGATAAAACTGATTTCTAAGAAGCATTGGAAAAAACACATGGTAACCTAGAGCAAGGAGAACTCAGCTTTGCTTGGTCTCCTGGGACCTGCCTCTTCCCCAAGCTGGGCCCACAGCACCCACCTGCAGGCTCAGCCTCAAACCTGCACACCTTGAGAGATTTTAGCCACTGTGTCCAGTGTCCAGGAGTCTACACCAAGGCCAGCTGCTCTCCAGCAGGGATGGGGCTGGGGTGAAGACAGTGTCAGGAACAGTGCTGGGCAGGGTCCTCTTGGAGCCTGAGATGACAGGGAAAATCAGTAATACCAAAATGGTCTTCATTCAACATTTGGATATTTTGTTTACCACAGATTTTTTGGCTTTAGTTTCGATTTCTATAGCTATTATGTTAAAATAGCATTTATCTAAATTATTGGTGCCCCTTAAGTCTGCACCCATGGCAAGTGACCCCCCCCCATGCTAACCCCTGCCTTCCAGGTCACATCAGATCAGTGCCCTAGTTGGAGCAAATGCCTCAGCACTGTTCCCTGAACCAGTCTCGGCTATTTTGCAGTGCTGGTTGTTGAGTCCTTGCCCAGGATTATGTTTGGCCAGTTGTCTCTGAGACCAGAGTCCTGATACTCTTGGCAGGGCCCATTCCAGGTATGAGTTTCTCCTGCTGAATTTCAAGAGCCAGCCTGGCCACCTTCTGACAAAATATGCCAATACCAGTGTATTCTTAAATTCCTGAATATACCCAACTCCCCCCACCTGTTTGATACGCCTGTCGGTGCCTTGTCTAGGTAACTGCCAGCACTGACCTATGGGCACCACATGCTACTGGCTTTGCTGGGATTCCTCCCAACTCTGACACCCCATTGTGTATCTCAGGGGCTTCTCCAGCCTTTCAGGCCAGACATAGTTATGTAGAAACTCATGACTTTGTCTCAAATGTGACACATGGGTTCATTAAGATGAAGGCCACCTAAACCAGCCCAATTTCCTTTTGTGATAGTTGTGACCGGGAAGTGAATTGTTAACAAAACATTGTTCTGGGTCTCCTCTGAATACTCATGGGTTAGATGCCTAATTTGAGCTGAGAAAAATACCATTCCCCTACTCAAAACACGTCAGTAGGTTCTCCTGCCCTGAGGGTGAGGAGTGGAAACTGAAGAGAGTTCAATCAGTTTCCCATGGTCAAAATCTAATAAATGTCTACACCTTAGACCAAGCCTGTCTGACTCTAAAGCACACACTCTCACCACCTGACATGGCTTTTCTTCCCAGGAACCCAGCAGCAGTGTTTTAGACCCAGTGCTCCCCTTTGCTTGTATCTGACACCTTTTAGCCCAGAGTGTGAAGGCTTTGGCTGTAGGACAGTTGTTTATGTAGAGCCCTTTTGGTACAGGTTTAGCATTCGCTGCATGATCTCTCAAGACACCTTTTTATAAGGCTGGGTGTTCTGTATTTTATAAAAGTGACAGTTTGGGAATGTAGGGAAGGGGAAGAGAGACAATGTGAGTGACAGAACAGACTGAGGGCTCCGCTGTGGGAAGTGGAGTTAGTTGTCCCGGACGCCGTTTCCGGCTCTGTCTTTGCCACAGGTCGTCGCTTCCTCTCCCTCTGGACACTGGCTTAAGGTGCTCCTGCCTCCTGAAAGCTGCTGCGGCGTGAGATCACACCTTTGAGAGTGGATCGTCCTCTTCTCTGAGAAAATCCAGGTATTGGGCTTGCAGGCAAGAGACTGGATAAGATGACTTCTTTGAAACGTGTGTTCAGTAGAGAAGAAAATGTGCTGTGTTCCTAAGCATTTTCAGAATACTAAATAGATTAAATACTAAATACTAAAGGCCCCTGATGATTCTTGACACTGTCTATACTGTAAGCATTTTGACTTAGAAGCACATGAAAGCATTTTCAGAATACTAAATAGATTAAATACTAAATACTAAAGGCCCCTGATGATTCTTGACACTGTCTATACTGTAAGCATTTTGACTTAGAAGCACATGACTTTTCTTTTTTTTTTTCGTTAAATTTTTATTTTGTCAATATACAATGTATATGATTATTACCTCCCTCCCTCCTCCCTCCCTCCGCTCCCACTCAAGAATGTCCTTTCTGTTTGCTTGTTGTAACAACTTCAAAAAAGTATAGTTGTTATATCTTCTTCCCCCCACCCCCGGTTTTTGTGTGTGTGTGTATGTGGGTGAATTAATTTGTTTGTTTTTAGATCCCACCAATGAGTGAGAACAGAAGCACATGACTTTTCTAACAGGCATAATTACAAGAAAGCCAACACAGCCTTGGATATAAGGATGAAACTCAGGAGATTTCCCACTAACTAAACACTCAAAGAAATGGTAGGTATAATTTCACATCACAGAAGGTAAAGACTTAAAGGTAACATGTAGACCTTTCGGTACTTTCTGTCATGGTGTGTTCTCAATGAGTGTTACTGCTTAATTGAGTATGAGCTAGTTAATATATAATATGATCCTATAAAAAGGCAAAGAAAAAATTCACTGTTAATCTTTGGAAAGATGTCTGCTACCCAATGTGATATAAAAAAAATAACTAATTTTGGGGGCCGGCCTGGTGGCGCACAGGAGAGTGCGCCGCTTGAGAGCGCGGCGG
>NW_007727939.1:150093-319157 GCF_000696425.1 Galeopterus variegatus | reverse complement strand
GAGGGTTCAGATCCCATGTGGAGACCGGTTCCCGCTCACTGGCTGAGGGTGGTGCGGGCGCAACACCGAGGGTTGCGATCCCATTGCCGGTCCCCGGTACGGGTGTGACACCGAGGGTTGCGATCCCGTTACCGGTCAGTAAAAAAGACAAAAAGGAAAAAAAAAAACTAATTTTGGACATAATTTTTATAACTATAAAGTTGCATTTATCCTCCACAACCCCACCATCCCTAATTAAGAAAATATACACATGCACACACATGAGCAGGCACTTCCAAAAGTTTGAGGAAAAATAGAATTGAAAGTTAATATGGATCTTTCCATGAACTTTTTGAAGTGCCTGCTTGTGTGTGTGTATTTTCTTAATTAGGGGTGATGGAGCATAAATGAAACTTTATAGTCACAAAAATTATGTCCAAAAATAGTTTACAATACGTGTAAATCAAGAAAGTGAGTCAATTTAAAGGGACACATAAAATAAAGAATAGTATATAAATATGGCAAAAACGTGACATTTGGAACACACTGCTGTGGTGAAAGAACATGGAATGTATTGAGAGAAATCCCCTTAGGTCTTGGTTCCGCTGTGTGAGAGCTCTGGGCAGGTCACCTTGCTTCTCTGAGCCTTAGGCTTGCCATTAATGAGATGGGAAAATAATGTCACAAGTGAGCATTAGTACATATATCATTCCTTTATGCCAGTTGTGAATTTGTTCTCCTATTTTTTTCCCCTGCACTGTAATGTGTCTTGAACCTGTTTTCACCTGGGTGGTGAGAAGTTCCACCTCCTGCATGGTTTGAGTACGTGCCCTCCCCTACAGTGAGAGGACAGCTAAGGATCTAGGACTTCCAAGGTGTTCAGAAAATGAGGGGCAGTCCCAGCTTGACTTTGCAGAGATTGTTGTAACTTATCCTACAAGATAACTGCTATGGGGTTATCCTTTCTCAGGATGCTTCAGTCTTTCATTTTCTGCCTTGAAACACACCTGCGGACAGTTAGGCCAGATACAGAACGTGAAGGTCTGGCAATTTTCTTGGGAGAAGGAGAAAAAAAAAAAAACTTTTCATTTTTTCTCCCACAGTTTTGAGAACAAAATACAACTGGATCTCAATAGTTTCCACAAAATAGAGAACAGTACCCTGAAAGAGCATGCTGGATAAATATCAGCTGTTACAAATGTTAGGAACAGTGTTAGTACACAGAAGTGTTACCATTTAACTCCCTCCTCTAGTCCCTGATGGCCCCTCTAACTCTCCTGGGCTAAGTCTAACCTTCTGGTCCTGGCATTGAGCCCACTCTGCTTTGAGCCCACACAGCTACTTGAACATGTCTCACAAAGTGCACTAACAATGAACTACCTGACCATGATCAGACCGCAAATTATGTTGTCTAAATTAATACATGTCCATAGCAAAGCTGGTGACATTTGAGAAATCACTGATATGTTAGATTCCATCCCCTCTTGCCTTCTCAGATCATCGTTAGGTCATTCTCCTGGGTTTTGCACGTTACCATTTGTTCCCTTCCTATGGATTTTTCTCATGAGTATACAGTCTGTAATATTTTGGGTATTTAAAAAATCACCGACCCCTCAACTACAGCTCATGTCTCTACTGTCCTTGAATGCCAACCTCCTTGCAAGTCCTGGGCTCACCCACTATCTCCAGACTTTCCCCTGCAGTTTTCTCTTGAACCCGCTCTCATCAAAACATTCCACACTGCACCAGAGCAACTCTTACCAAGGTCGCCAGTCATGGTTAAATCCAGTGTTCAAGGCTCAGTCCTCATCCTGTTGAGCCACCAACAATATTTAACATATGTCATAACTCTCTCCATCTTAAATACTTTTTCTACCTGTTTCGAGATGGTGCACACCCGATGCCATCTTCCTTCTCTCTGGCCACTCTTTCTCAGTGTCCTTTGCTGCTTCCACCGCCTTCCTCTATCCCCAAACATGGGAGTGTCTCTGGTCTTAGCACTCAGACACCTCTGTCCTCCAGACTCACTCCCCAGGTGACATCATTAACTATATATCCAAAATCTGATCACTTGTTGCTGCTTCCCGCCTGCCACTCCTCTGGTTCAGGTCACCATCACCACTCATCTGATTATTGCAATGGCATTTTAGTCTCCCTACATACATCCCTGATCCCCTACCATCTGTTCTCACCAGCAGCCAGAGTCATCCTCTTTGCATATAGTAATTCAGGGGAGGTCACTTGCTACTTAATTCCCTCCAACAGCTTCCTGTCTTGTTCAGACTAAAAGCCAAAATCCTTCCGTGGTCCACAGCTCTACCTGGTTGACCGCCTCTCTCACAAACCTCCCTCTTCTCACTCAACCTGGTCACACCTGTCTCACCCCAACCCTTAGCCACACTGAGCATGCTACCACCTCACAGCTCACTGGTATTCACTCTACCTAGAACTTCACCCCAAGTGTCCCATTCATTCAGTTCTTTTAGGCCTTTGATAAAACGTCATCTTTGTCTTTTGTTACCTTCTTTTGCTTTATGTCAAGTAATGCCATTTGGATTACTTTTTATTGGGTTTACTGTTTGTCTTCCCTGGTCTGAAAAGTCAGCTCTGTAGAGGCAGGGTCTTTCTCTTGTTCATTGCTCTGTTCCCAGCCTTCAAAACAGTTCCTGGCACTTGGCTGACATCCAATAAAGAGTTGTTGAATGAATGAGTGAGTGAATGAATTAGTACATGGATGAGACTGATGATTTGAGAATAAAAGTAGACCAATATTCCCAATTGAAGAAATATTGAAAATGAAACTAAAAACTCTTTAAAGTTTTTAAATTGAATTTAGAAACTTAGCAAGAAAAATGATAACTAGAGATAACGAGGAGTTTCTTCTTTTATTTTTCCTTCCTTCTGTCCTTTCTGTCTCTTGGCGGTGGATCCTACCACTTCTCTACAAAGTTAGAAAGTCTGACATCAGAGTGTTTTGTGAAGGCAGACGTGCTGAGCTAAAGGGACAGGACCATGAGGGATGCTACAGAAAACGATGACAGGCTGTGCGGAGGGTCAGAAAAAAAGCTTCTGGAGGCTCTGGGGCACATTTTCAGTAGTTCCACAATTCTGTTCAAGTTTTTGTCCAACTTACTGAGGTGTATTTCACATCTGCTGCTCTTCGTTCAGGCTTTGATACTAAGTAAGCTTAGAAGCATATGTGCAAGTAGTTGTTGACTAAGTCAGAACGGTTCTAAGACTGCCAGTGTCAGCTCACATTCCATTTAATCTTCGGAAGATGTCTCCAAGTTCAGGCTGCAAACCTGCTTTTGCTTTTTCTCCATCTCACTAAACATTAGGGGAGGGGTAGTGAACTCCTGTGGGTTCACCCCATTTGATATCAACCCTTCTGACTCTTGTGTTGATGAGTAATCGTCTGAGTCCTGGACCTCAGAGACAGAGATGTATGTGTGTGTGTGTGTGTGTGTGTGTGTGTGTGTGTGTGTGTGTGTGTGTGTATGTAATTACATACTCAATACTTGATATATGTATATTTGTGTATATATGTAATTTCACTGAACTCTTATAAATGCTGTAAGATTGATATTTTGCCAATAACAAAACCGAGGCCCAGAGAGATGAAATACTTTGCCCAAAGTCACATGGCTAGTTGGTGCCAGAGCCAGGATTGAAAGGTGAGGATCTCTATCTCCAAAGTCTGGGCTCTTTCTCTTCTACCCCTTTGAAATGTCACCAGTTCACATTAAACTTGGGCAATTGCATCTCTTGCTTGCAAAAGACCATCTATGGGTTCTCAGACCACACCAGACAGGTCAGACAATTTGCATCTTCAAAGCACCTCTCCAGCTGGGCACTTGTACTCCCCACGTGGTGACTAGATAGGTAGGAATTCTGAAGGGAGCGTTTCATAGATTAACACACTTACAGAGATTGCAATGCCATGGGTCTGGAAAGGGGGCCAGAANCAAGTTCAGGCTGCAAACCTGCTTTTGCTTTTTCTCCATCTCACTAAACATTAGGGGAGGGGTAGTGAACTCCTGTGGGTTCACCCCATTTGATATCAACCCTTCTGACTCTTGTGTTGATGAGTAATCGTCTGAGTCCTGGACCTCAGAGAGAGAGATGTGTGTGTGTGTGTGTGTGTGTGTGTGTGTGTGTATGTAATTACATACTCAATACTTGATATATGTATATTTGTGTATATATGTAATTTCACTGAACTCTTATAAATGCTGTAAGATTGATATTTTGCCAATAACAAAACCGAGGCCCAGAGAGATGAAATACTTTGCCCAAAGTCACATGGCTAGTTGGTGCCAGAGCCAGGATTGAAAGGTGAGGATCTCTATCTCCAAAGTCTGGGCTCTTTCTCTTCTACCCCTTTGAAATGTCACCAGTTCACATTAAACTTGGGCAATTGCATCTCTTGCTTGCAAAAGACCATCTATGGGTTCTCAGACCACACCAGACAGGTCAGACAATTTGCATCTTCAAAGCATCTCTCCAGCTGGGCACTTGTACTCCCCACGTGGTGACTAGATAGGTAGGAATTCTGAAGGGAGCATTTCATAGATTAACACACTTACAGAGATTGCAATGCCATGGGTCTGGAAAGGGGGCCAGAAGTCTGCAATTTTAGAAAGAACCTAAAGTGATGATCATGTGGGTGATTCAGATAACTCAATTTAAGAAATGCTGTCTTAATAAACCCATCAAAAGCAAGGAATCCAAACTTCCTCTCTGTCACTAACCTACCTAGATCAGATATTTTCTCTTGTAATAAAACTTTCCCTGTTTTGAAGACATTCCTCTTCAAGTCTGGAAGCTGATATATCAAATAAAAAAGTCAGCCTCTGACCTCCCAGGTGAGATAGAGAAGGTGAGATGGTGACAAGGTAGTCATCAGCTGTAGGACAAGACTGAGGAGGGCGACTGTAAAACCGTGGGTCAGACTCACAGCAGTATTCCACGTTCATTTATTTCAACATCAACACTGTTGGGTATTCAACACTGCAATGGAAAAAAAGTCTGTGGAGATGGACAAGATTGAACCCCTACCCCCTGAGAGTTTGCAGCCTGGTGAGATAGGTGTGTGAACAGACGATCACTGCCCAGCACGTGCTGCAATAGAAGGAGAGGCAGAAGCTCTAGGAGACCAGAGTTGGAGGGGTGGTGACATGTCAGTGAAGGGAAAAGCCAAGGTGAATCCCAAGGGAAGAGTGGGAATTCGGGACAGCGTGGGCTAAGCTGTCCTCTGAGCCAGTCAGTCACGGGCCTTGCAGTCAGGCCAAAGCCATTAGGTTTATCCTGTGTCAGGAAGGGAAACCAAGAGAACCATGTAAGTGGATGACCGGGGACACCTGTCATTCTGGAAAGTCGAGGAAGTCTTCCGAGAGGATACTGTGTTTAAGACATGAAAAGCATTTGAGGGCCCTATGGTAGGATGGAGACCTAAGAATATGTCAGACAAAGATTACAGTGAGTGTGGGTACCCTGGGGTTAAAGGAATTATGACACATTGGAAAAAAGAAAAGCAACACAGTTGCAGCAAGAGAGGGAGCGAAGGAGTCCTGAGAGGTAAGCTCTCCAGGTGCCCATCACCCCACTTGACCCTCATGAAAATCCTATGAGGTAGGTGTTTCTGTTCCCATTGGACTAATAGAATTGTCATCATTCCATCAAAAGAGAGTAGACAACTGGGGAGAGGTAGAGATGGGATTTGAACACAAGTCCCTCTGATCCCAGAGTCTGGACTCCTTCCTTATGCCATGAGTATTTACAGCATCTGGCAGGATCTAAACATCTTCGTTCCTACTGTAGACATCAGGTCTCTGCCATGTGCAAAACCCGACAGAACTTTCCTTTCTGTTTGGGTGTGGTGGTTTGGATAATGTTGAAAGAACTTATTTGGTCGATGTGTGTAAAAGGGAAACAGTCAAATGACTTCGGCACTGTCCCAAGAAAGGAAAAAGAGAGAAGAGAAATGCATGTGCAATTCCAGTTTCCATTGTGATTCTCCGTTAAATCCAGACACCTCCTCCACCAGCAAAGCGCTGATGTGTGTCAAAGCTTCATGGGAAAGTGGGCGCCGGGTGGCCTGGTAGGGGCACAAGAGCTCACATTTCCCACGTTGCTCTCCAAGCCCAAGGCAGGAGACCCGGTAAAGCCAGCAGGACTGGCACAAAGGGCCTCTCATAGCTGAAGACACGCTTTAGGATTTATAGGGAACCACAGAAGAGCTCGGCCCATTTCCAGGACCCAAACAGAGGTGACAGCATAGGTTCATTAGCCAGAAATAGTCATCTCTGTGTACAGAAGAGTGGATGGGAGCTGCTTTGTTCCAGGGAGGGACATGTGGCAAAGCTGATGTTTGGTTCCCTGGACCCTGTCGGTAAGTCGGACGCTCGCTTATGTCTGTCGGCCTGGTGAAGTCTGGGTTTTTGTTTAAAGAGTCTCTTCTCCAGGAAAATCAACTTAAGAAAATCCTCTTCAGCATTAGTGTTGTTTAGGTGGAACAAAAGAAGAAAAAGGAAAAGAAAGAACCGAGGGAGGAAGGGAGACCGTGTGCAGGGCTACTAAGTCGGAGGCAGGAAAAGTTCACAGGGTCGGAATCGGGGCCAAGGCACAGTCAAACTTGGTAGGAGAAGTGGCCTTTCTACATGGAGGTTCAGAGTTAGATTCAGGTCACGTTCAGCGAGTGATCACTGTGAGCTGGCCACGCTCACACATGACCTTAACCCTCTTCCCAGTGCCCTGTGAGGTGACAGAGGTTCAGAGATGTGATGACTCATCTGAGGGCACACAGACGGCAAGTATCTCACTCAGGCCCGAAACCTGTTTCTGCTGATTCCCAACTGGTGCTTTCCATGGGCTCCCTGCTCCCTTCCCAGGACCCATAAAGGGAAGAACTGCCCCTGACTGCAGAGGTCGCAGGGATGACCCACTCCTCAGCACACAACCCGCTCGCCTGGAACCCCGGAGAAACGCTTGCAACCCCTCCCCACGGGGGAAGGAATTCTTGTGGAAGAATATCCCCCAATTTCAAGAGGGTCACCTTTTCTGCAGCTGGGAAGGTCTTCCCCTTTCTCTCTTATTTTTAGGAGGCAATGAGTTTGTGGGGTAGGGGGCAGAGACTGGGTGCAATGACAAGTAGGGTGACCAGTGGAAGGTTGTATGTGCCACAGGGTGACCTTGTGCATTCGATTCATCTGTGACTCACTGAAGAGCTTTCGGCAGGAGTGGGACAAACCCTGACAATTTTTTTTTTTTTTTTGAAGAAAAAGGCACCTGTGGGCCTGAGAAGGATGGACTCGAATAGGACCGCTGGCAGGAAACCAGGTCGGGGCCACCAATCACTGTTCCTCCACCTTCCCGTCAGTGCACTGAGCACTCTCTCTCCCTAACAGATGGGAGATGTCAGGTCACTACGGGCAGAGATTTCCACAGCCATCACCCCTTGACTGGTTGTAAAGTTGGACAGTTGCTACATCTAGTTGGGCTGGAAAGCAAAGGCCTACACGCTCCTCAAAGAACAAAGTTCTTCACACGTTCCTCCAGGGGTATAAGCCAGAAACTCTAGTCACTTCACAAAAAAAGTGTTTCCTTGGGATTTTCCAGCCTGTTTTGGCTGACACCTAGGCTTCTGCATAGGTAAGATAATTTACTGGAAAGTAGACGAAAGATTCAGCACATCTCTTGCACCATGTGGGAGATTTTAGTTACAAGTCAATCGATGTCTGTCCCAGGTGACTGAGCTTCTGGTTGGCATTTCCTCCTTTTACTAGTCTGCACCAGCATCCCCCTGGCTGACCTTTAAAATACCAGTTCAAATGTCCCTCTCTGAAATGTTCTTTTCAAGGGTCTGATTCTAAACAAGACTCTCTTTAAAGAACAGAGGAGAGTCTAGAGGCAGAGAGGTGGGAATTGAGAAGAGGAAGGAGGGAAAGAACAGCAGGGCAAGGGGACTCGGGGCGCCGAGGAGGGGTGAGAGCCAGCCCCTGGTCCCAGCCCTGCACGCCCGGATGCCCAGAACACAGCACTGGGAGGCTCCAGAGGCACGGATCTGAAGTGACCATGCCCCAGAGGACATGCTTCCTGTATTTGCAACTTGACAATGCTAAAATGGACACGTGGTAGCCTGAAGCCGGGAGTCAATCTAGACCTGTTCACCTCACCTGTGCATTCCCTGGAGACCCCCTCCCATGGGCTGCACGTTTAGAAAGAGCGCCAAGGTCCGTCAGTCCTGCCTGCTGAACAGCTTTGAATCCGCCTTCATCCAGCCTGATCTTGAGTGGCTTCCCTCTTTCAAGAGGCCTCCTGGCCTGTGAAAGAAGCCACAGCCTCCAGCATTGTTCCATTCCTCCTGCAGCACGAGGGAGCTTTCCAGAATGTTTATCTGTTCCTGTCAGGCGGCCGCTCCCCACGGCTTAAAATTCTCCAGCAGGACTGCAGAGTTGTCAGGGTGAAATCCTTCACAGTCTGGTCCTTCGTGCACCTTCTAAACTTATCTCCGGCCCCCTTGCCACGTGAAATACTCATTCTAGCATTTCTATTGATACGTCTTTTTTTGTTAATCCCCTTTTACCGCTATTCCCTCTATCGAAATGTCTCCCACACCACTTCCCCCATTAAGACCTTTTATTATTATTTTTTTCTGTCTTGTTAACTCCTACATATCCTTGGCTATTGCCTGGACATAGTCTGTACCTAGAAGCTTCTCCTGGTGTCACTCCTTCTGGAGGGGGGTGGCCCTCCAGAATTTAATTGCTGATCTTTCTCCCTTTGTCATCTGTGAATTCCATGTGCTGTCCATGTATCCTGAACACGTAACACATCAGCTGGCTCATAGAAGGTAGCCAGCGCTTGTCAAATAAAGAAAGGGGCAGGAAAGGAAGAAAACAAATGTGAGAGAAAGAAAACCAACCAACCAACCAACCAACAAACAAAAACAACGAGGCATGCTGATGCTCCAAACTACTGCAGGCTGTTGTGCAAATCCGGGATGGTTTTTACACATTTAAACATGGCTATTATTTTATTTATTTACTTATTTTTAGACTGTCAGAAAGGGAGAGGGCCAGAAGGCTGGCAGACCCCTCGCCCCTCGGGCTGCTGGAGCAGTGCTAGCCTCAGCCACCACGCTGGGCCAGGCCTTCCTGGAACAACCTGCTGCTGGTTGGTGGCTGCATGGTGGCTGCTCACACCCGTGGCCTGTGCCTCCTCTGCAACCTGTGCATGCACTGACACTCCACTTGGCCTCTTCCTCACTGGGGAAGCTGTTTTCTCTCACAACACATGCTTCTGTTTTATTCTACCCATCCTTCTGAAAAACTCTCACTTCTGTTTGACATTTGGCAAAAATGGCTTCACCTCCTGACTTTATTTTGCAAATTCACTTTGCTTACTGAGAGCAAAGACCTGCCCTTGCAATTTAGGGATTCAGTCACCAGGTGGCAGGACAGTGCTCAAACTGCAAGGCGCCAGCTTTTCCTGAATTCCACTGGATGCAGGTCTCTGCTGCATGCAAGAACCGCTTCTACCATGCCTTCAGGATCAGCCCCCAGCCTCTGTAGGGCACTTCTACGGACAGAGGCTCATGCAGGCAGCCCACTGCATATACAGGTAAATCTCAGAAGGAGACACTCTGGAACAAGTCAATGATATTTTCTGTGCAAATTCCAAGGGTCCAGCATTGTGATGAGAGCTAGTGATATAAACGTGTGCTCTCTTCTTAAGAGCTCTTATCACCTGAGAAGTTATTCTTCAAGTAGCGGGAAGTGCTGCCTGGATAAAGTGCTGGTGTCCTTGCTGGCTCTGAAATATGAGCTCGGCCCTGGCTCATCCATCCTCAACACTCAGGTGTCACTTCTCTAATCCCTCCAGCCCCAAAACTTCTCCCTGTCACTCCTCTGCTTTTTCCTTGTACCCTGAAGAAGCCTGCCAGAAGAAACTAAACTAAAATTAAAAGGGGATGGTGGCTCTGTTCCCAACGATGTTTTGTTCTTTTTCTATCCATAAGGGAAAGATTCAAAATGTCCCTCCACCTGGGTCCACTTGGTTTGCCTGAAGTTAATTCACTCACCAGCTGTTAAGGCTGCTTCTGTCCTTGGGTGAAATTTGGCTTGCTCACCCTCTCTTCTGAGCGACAACAGGGCCTGGCCTCATTAGAAGCCATGTGGCCTCCATAGCTGGCACCATCGTTGTCCCCGGAGTCAGCCTGGATTACATCAGCTTCCTCTGATGGCCAGGAGCAGATTTCATACTTTTTCCTCTTTCAAGTTTGTGCTGTCTTCCTGCTGCTTCCGATTTTGCTTCTTGTCGCCAAGACACATCTTTAGTGCCTATCTGGTTTGCAGACAGTGGTGCTGCCATGCTTTTGAATGATGTGGCCTTACTTTTCCAGCTGAGCTCCAGGTCCCCAAAACAACACCCTCCCGGGCTGCAGTTGTGGGGTTAGGGTCATCCCAAATGTTATCTTTATATTTCAGGTTTTGCCTAAACATCTCAAGCAGACACTATTAACAGTATAATTTTTGGCAAATTATGAGCATGATCCTTCCTAACAGATGCTTAGGAGGGCACTGAGAGCTCACACAGGATGGTTTTTGTGTTCCAGCGGCTGATGAGCATTGCACTGGCCGGACACTCACTAGGTCGAGAGCACATGCAGGAGGCTTTTTGATAGAATTAACAAGACAGAAAAAGATCTTATTTTGGTCTTCCGATTTCATTAGTTGATACCATTCAGAGTGTGTTGAACTGGAGAGGAAAACTGGTGTGTACTGAGTAAATGCCATATGTCACCCACTCTGTAAGTTGGGCTCAGCTGTAAGTATCATGTTATTATCCCTTTCAAGAGACAGGAAACGGAGACCTAAGACTGAGACATGTTTAACCAATGCCACACAAATCATAGAGATTCAAAGTAAGATATAATTCTAGGTCCTTCTGGAACCAAAGCTTGCTCTTCTCTAAAGCAGTATATTTCTCTTCTAAATTAACGTTGACTTCTTTTCCTGATTACAAAGGCAAAACTTGCTTAATGTAGAAAATTTGAAAAATACAGAAAAAAAATGTAAACAGAGGCCCCAAATCACCTTTGATCCATTTCTTAGTCACAGCCACCATTAACATTTGATATTTTTCCTTCCTGTACTGATTTTCCTAGATAATCGGTTAAATAGATACATAGATAAATTGACTATACTATATCTAAACCTTCTTCTGCAATTAGAAATTTAAGTGTTTTTTTTATTCTTTCATAAATAATAATTCTTAGATTATATCTTTGATTCTTTCTTTAGGACCTGGAAATACTAGCTCAGAGTAGTGCATGTGTTTATGGGTCTAGAACCTGTATATATGTCAAACTGGTTTCTAGAAACAAATTCATAGCAATTCATAGGAGTACATGAGCATATCTCATCACATCTGAAGAGTCAGTAATAATTTTCATGGCCTTTGATTGTTTTAAGAGAAAATGACATCGTATTGCTTTAAATGAATTACTAACAAGTTTGAACATTTTTCAATTTGGTCATTTTTGGTCATTTTCTTGTATTTACTTTTCAGTGAATTATGTGTTATTTTTTAAAAAATTCTCCTATTAAAGGTTTGGATATCTTTATATTCAGAATTATAGACCTCTCTTTTCGTTTTATGATCCCCCAAAATATGTTTTCTTATACAAGTCTGTAAATTCTTTCTTACGATTCTCAGAAATGACAGAGCTAACTTTCCCTTTCACGGTTACCCCCCCAAACAGTGTTTAAACCCTTCATTCTGAGAAGGCTTTGATCAAGCAGGAAATTCCTACAAGGACAGTCCGCAAACAAAAACGAGTTGTAGCCAAGCTGTGGCCATCCTGACCTCTAGCTGCACGCCTCCTGCTCCTTCCTCCTTTAAGACCAAATTTAGAAAAAGTACCTGGTTTTCCAATACCTCCAAAATCCTGCAAGCAATGTTTGGCTTACTTATGACTTTTTATTTCTGTTATTTCCTGTGGAATCTTCAAAGACAAATAGTGTACAAAGAAAACTCCTTTTGTTTTCTTTTAGATACAGTGGTTAATTTTTATTATCTGTTTTTATTTATTTTTTATTGGCTATGAATATTCATGGGATACAAAGCTGACCATCACCACTCATGCCCAAGATGTGATGGCCAGATCAATACTGACAGCATGTTTTAGCACTTAGTGATTTAAAAATTCTTAAATAAGAAATTTTTGAGTTTAATTTGATCCTTCCAGTTGCTTAGAAGATGAAAAATATTCTTTAGGATAATTCTGTACCTTTTAAAAGATTACAGTATAAAATTCAATGTTTATGGTGACTACTAATCAATCAATAAGTAGTCCTTGAATTAGTTACTGAAATATCCTTCTCTTCATTTATCCAAATCTTAACAATTTTTGTAAAGCTCAGGCCAAGCCCTTGGCTGCCCTGACCAGGCTTTACAGAAAGTTCTTGCCCTTAACAGGATAAGCCAAGTTATCCTGTTAAATCTTTCTTAGCACAAAGCAAAAACCAGCCCAAATGTCATTAAACTTTCCATGTGTTTGCATTTCATTTTGCAACTAATTTCATTAAGTGTGCATCCATTCAATTCAATTTATTCACTATTTTACTAAGCTCCTTTTAAGGAAGACTTTGTAAATTTTTGCAATTTTACATATTTGTAAATACTCACATAATATAGTAAATTTTTGTGAAAGAAATAAGAGGTAGAGAAAGAACAGAGGTTGAGCTACAGAGTGGTTTGCATAAGTTGACTTATACCAGCCTATTGTTAAATTTTCAGGAATTTGGCTTATTTCACTTAATGTAATTTTCTCCAAGCTCATCCATGTTGTTGTGAATGGTAGAATATTGTTCTTTTTTATGGTGGATAGTATTCCATTGCATATATATATCCACATTTTCCTTATCCAGTTGTCCATCGATGGACATTTAGGTTGGTTCAACAGTTTGGCTATTGTAAATAGAGCTTCAATGAACATGGGAGTGCAGGTATCTTTTCAACATGATGACTTCCATTCCTTTGGATATATACCCAGCAGTGGCATTGCTGGATTGTATGGTAGTTCTATCTGTAGTTGTTTCAGGAATCTCCATACTGTTTTCCATAATGGCTGTACTAATTTACAGTCCCGCCAGCAGTGTAGAAATGTTCCCTTTCCCCTACATCCTTGCCAGCATTTGCTAGTCTCAGTCTTTTTAATAATGGCCAGTCTAACTTGGGTGAAATTACATTTCAATGTGCTTTTGATTTGCATTTCTCTAATGACTAGTGGTGTTGAGAAGTTTTTCATGTACCTGTTGGCCATTTGTATGTCTTCCTTTGAAAAATGTCTATTCATCTCCTTTGCCCATTTTTTAAATTGGAGTATTCATTTTTTTATTGTGTAGTTTTTTTTAAGTTCCTTGTATATTCTGGATATTAATCCCTTGTCAGATGTACAGTTTGCAAATATTTTCTCTCATTCTGTAGGCTGTCTTTCTGCTCTGTTGATTGTTTCCTTTGCTGTGCAAAAGCTTTTTACTTTGATACAATCCCATTTGTTTATTTTATCTTTTGTTGCTTGTGCTTTTGGGGTCTTATTCACAAAGTCTTTGCCTAGCCCTGCTTCCTGGAGTGTTTCCCCTATGTTTTCTTTTAGTAGTTGAATATAAGCCAGACACAGAAAGAGAAATACCACATGTACTCACTCGTAAGTGGGTGCTAAGAAAGAAAGAAAGAAATTTAGAAAGAAAAGATCACAATAATATGTTGACCTTTCAAAAGGAGAGAACAAATCTAAGAATACTAGAGATGAGGGGAGAGGGGTTGGGGAGTGATTGGTTGGGTAAGGGGCAAAAAGAATATTTACAACTTGTAATAATGAATATGCTAATAAAAATAAATTTTAAAAATTTCAGGAATTTGGTAAGTTGGTTGTTACGCGTGGTCATTATTAAAAATCAAGTGTGCTGTTATACATCTCTTCCCAACTTTGCATTCAGTGACATCATGTCAGTAGCTTGAAACTGGACATGGCCAGAATATCTATACCACATAAATTGACAAATGCTATAAAACAACTCTAGATTTATTGCTTTGTAGATTGACTGGGCTTAAGAAAGTGATGGAGAAAATGTCTCTAATGCAGATTAAACCTAAAAGTGTATTGTGTGTGTAGACACTACATTGTGAATAGCAAAACATATTGAATGTTCTTCCTGTGTTTGAATACTATTATCTAATTAAGCAAAAAAGTCACTCACATTATTGAACAATAAGTAAAATTCTGATAGACACAGTGACGAAGTTGAAAGAGGTTTCTTTCAGTTTTAATGATTATAATTTGTATGAGAATTAGAAATAGTTTAACAATAGATCACATATAAAACTTTAAGATTACAACTTTAATAAGAAAAGAGTTAGCAGAAAGGAATGCAATTCAATTTTCAAATCCTAGTTGAATTGCAACCATAAGTTGGCTACAGATACAAGAGTTTGGCAAAAATGAATGAAAGCCATCTGTAAGAATCAATTGTTTGCATAGAATCTACAATATAGAATATTGTATGTTTTATTACTATTTGTAAATTATGTGCTACACATCCTTTATATAAGTAAAATTTATAATGAACTTACATACATTCTATATATACCAGCACTTTCTTTTTGTGAGTTTGTTGTTAAACAGTTACCTGCATGCCAGTTTATGTATTCTCCATTGCAAGACACAATCATTGTAAATTTTGAAGAAAGAAACAAAGAGCTCTGACTACGCTCCTGAAGTCATCTCCCCATGTAGGTGTATCCTTTCCTAGTACTTTTGAAATGTAGGTAGCATAGTTTGTGGGGTTTTTTTGTGTGGAGTGGGCATTCATAATGACCTCAACTCTGTTCTGTCCGTACAATACCTTTCTTGTAAAATGCTTTCTCTTTCTTATAAACATGAAATGTATACAAATAATATCTGCTTCTTAAAAAGGAACCGGTAAAAAGACTTAAGCTTCATGACTATCACTGGGAGCCCCAAATAGCAATTTCTAATTTGCCCTATCTCAGTTCTCTAGCATAGAAACTCTTATACCTCCAATACTGACTGGAAACTCTGCTCCCCACTGAAAACCCCACACTCTGGAGTTTCATTCCAAATCAAGATACCTAAGGAAAAACATAATTTTATATTTTGTAAACAAATACAGTCTTTGGGATGTATGAAATCTACTCTCGAATTTCACACACCCATAACGTGGCTCACGTTGTCATCCCAGGCTGCCGATGGTTTCGTCTTCGGGAAGATGATTATCCTCGGTGCGAAGCTCTTTTGCCTGTGTTTGGGGTATTTAAGGTTGGCCCCACAGCTGCCCACCATCTCTGGATTAAATCACGGAGAAAGGAAGCCCTATTGGGTAGAGAGCGCTGAGCTTCCGTGACATCCTCCATCACCATGTGTGACCTCATCTGTGAGCACAGCATCCCTGAGAAGACGAACAATTGAGACAAACTTACTGAAATTACCTTCCATGAAATGCTTGGTCAAGGGCACCCCTCCCTGTCCCTATTCTCAAAATTTTCTCCTCTAAACCTGAAAAGATACCCATGTTTGATTGCTACAGGGTTTTCCACAGACAGTAAAATCATTTGACTTGATGAACGAAGAATGACTCTCCTGAAATTCATTTATCTCGACTTAGTATGTTTAAATATCAAAAAAGATCAAAAATTCATATGCGTTATGTATGTGCTAATGAGATAATCAGGACTTAATGAAAACCAACAGTTATTAGCTCATCAGTTCAGCTTGGTGACTATTGGTCTGTCCTGGCAGGACAAGAATAATTAAGTGACACTTAAAGGTGTGGGAAGAACGTTAGTCAGAAATTGATGTGCCTACAGAAGGCTCCGAATCGCCGGCGTTTAATGGTCCTCTCCACGTTGCCATGGCAACTCACTTTGGTCGCTGGCATATCCTCAGTGTAGGAAAACAAGGGGCAGAGTGTTCTAAGGAAGGTACCATCCCTTTAAGCAGCTCTATAAGCCTCGCAGATGAACAGAACTTTAAACATTCCTCCATGAATATTCATGAAGTAAGTTGTTTTTTGTTGCCTGCCTCGTCAGCAGTCACAAAACACATGGTGTGTGTTGGCAGCATCTTGCCTAGGTAGAGGGCTATGGACTGAGGCAGTGGCAGGAACCAGGACCTGCGAGGCTGACTGACATTTCCATCTGTAGCGAAGGCTGGTAATTAACAGGAAGGAGCATGCCTGCAGCACTGCACCATCTGCTAGGGAAACGGCTCAACGAGAAAGGAGCTGGATAGCATCTCCGCAGTGGCGCGGTCTGGTTCCGACATGAGGCCGGGCATCTGTTAGCTGAGGAGATAGACTATTAGGAAATTCGACTGGGAATGAACAACGTGGAAAGAGCACTCTGACCTAGCCCATAAAAGCAACTCTTTAGAAATGGTGTCTTTTTATCTTACTTACCCAAGTCTTCTGAAAATGGTTTGCAGAGGGACCATTACAGATCTGTTTGAAGTAACACAATGGTTTCAAAAATGCTGTTTTATTCCAACATGAAATTCTCGAAATCAGGATACAGCTGTCATCTTTTGACAATAGAGCTAATTTCAGAGCGAGGATATGAGGTTAAATTCCTTCCTTTGTTGTTTAGATTGGGGAGCAGGAGGAAGAAACAAAATGATCATTTAAATGCTATGCTGTTCACAACTGCGAAGAGAAAAAAAACCCTGGATGCCCTGACAGAAAGTGAGTAGGTCAGAAATCACCCCAAAACTCTTGCAAAGACTTCATAGTTCTGTTTTGCCTTTTCTGTATATGTGTTCCCCAGTGCAAATGTTCCTGATGGTGAAAAACCACGGGCTGTGGGCATAGAGGTGCTTTACTAGGCTCAGAAGCTTGGCTGAAGATAATGTTAATGTTTCAGGTACCAAATCTGGACATGGGAACAAGTTCATGGTAGAGGCAGTGTCTATTACTGACCCTATTTGGGGGTCGCACAAGCAAGAAGCACATTTTTGATGCTTTTGTGTATCCCCTGCTCTACCTCCCATCTCCATACTCCTAGGAGGTACATAAACCTCTTTTGCAATGAAACACATCTTTGAGAGGGGCCAGCAAACAGAAAGCTTGACCTTCCCATCAGCTTATAGGTTGATACCACTTATAAGAATATAAATGTGTTATCTATCTTTCAATCACCAAAGAAAAACTATTGACTCAAACGATCTCAGTCAGGTTAGAGGTTCATGTCTATGAACAGTTCCATAGACTGCACTACCCACTTGTATGCAAAGTCCAGCAGATGGCAGAGGACTCAAATATGTGTGTGTGTGTGTGTGTGTGTTACTAAATCAGAGCCATTGAGTGATATTTACAGAGACCTCATGGTACCATATGGAACTGAAGAATATATAGACCTTGGAATTTAAGTTCATCTGAGAAAGATGGAGCATTTTTTCACTCTCTCTCCTCTTGTGAATACTGATTATTTTGCTTATCCATGGGAATGCTGGTTTCTGAAAGGGCCAGTGTGAAACAAATAGAAAAACCTCATTCTTACTAGATATAAGAAAGATAAACTTAATATTAAATGTGAAAAAAAAACCCATTTATCCAGTCATGTGATGGTAAAGATTTAACAACCTCACTCAGAGGTGAATACAGAGGCCCTGATTAGTAGCATTTGCCAAATTCCATCGTGCAAATACTCTCATTATGGCCAATTTCAAACTACCCTCATATAGTTGTTGATGACAGACTTGGGAGTAAGTGTCCACTACCAGCTCTCTGAAGCCGGTGGGTCAGCTCGAACACACCACTGATTTTATCCTTACATGCTTTATCTGTACTGAACTGGTAACACCAGTTTGGGTTAGGTTGGTGAAAGTGGTCCTCTCTCCACACAGTGAGAGCATGTTAGATTTGAATAGTGTTCTACAGCTTACAAAATCCATCCACATGCATTAATTAATCTGACCTTCATAACTCTGAAGACCATCAAAAGTGGAGGCTCAGTGACATGCCATAGGCCACATCATTTAGTGAGTGGGAGATGTGAACTATGTTTCTAAGGTTGGTCTTTCTTCATTTTAAGAGCTGGTTTCTACATGGACACCTGTTTGTCCCTGGGCTTGGAACTGAGTGGCCAACTGGGTCAATACATTTCTTAGTTTCTTCACCTCTGTTCTGTGAACACTTTCTCTGCTGCAAATTGGCTTCAACCTTCACCCTTTTCCTCATCTCAGCTGCAGTGCATAAAGCTGTCTCAGGATATTTATGGCAGTGACGTGGCAGTGCACATCAGTATCTCTCCTGACCAGACCGGAAGGTGCAGCCCTCTTCCCTTTCTTTTTTCCTGCCCATGGGGCCTGGGTTGCATTCAGCATCATCACATCAGGAACCTGGGTACCATCTTGTATTCCAAGAGGTCAGTTAATGTTACTCATGGTTTGTAGGTTATGCCAATAAAGAATTTAAAGAGTCAGTAAAATATAGAATAGTGGAAAGTATCCTGGCTATGTAGGAAGTTGAGTAACACTCCAGCACTGCAGATGAAAAAGTCAAAATTCATGGTTAGACCCCTCAATCAGTTACTCAATCACTTAACAAATGAGCCAATGTTATCGAGTGGAATCCTGTGTGGCAAGTATTTCATCACCTACAGGAGACACAGAGATTAATGAAACAGTCTCTGATCTCCAGGGTCTCACTCTAAATATTATTCTTCCAAAGGAAATAATTCTGTCTGTAAATTTTGTGAATCTTTAAGCAGCCGTACTGTTTAGGGTCACATCATAAATCAATGAGATCCCTGCTTCTCTGGGGAGTTGCTTAAGTGTTACTGTTGGAAAGTGAGTGGCTCAAGTTCAGCATGGAGAAGATCCCCATAATTTGGAAGGTCTACACCATGACAGGTACATTTGAAGACGGCAGACTCAAGTTTAGAAAGAGCTTCATCAAATCTAGGGTTACTGGAGAGCTGAAACCAATTACTTTATATGTGCTTGCTTTCCCAAAGTATTATGATGAGAACTCTGATCCAAAAAAACAATAAATTATTTTGATGGTTGTATCGATGATTTTGTTGACAACTCAAACTCTCCCACGTTTACAGTAAGCACTTGGGCCTGCTGATAAACATCCCAAGTGCCGACCTTAAAGGTAGGTGGGCATGGCCCCTCCTGGACCTCCACATACCAGAAGTAGAGACCCTGGGTCTGCAGAGTGCGGCATCCCTCTAAACCAGCCTTACATTGAATGCAGTTATCCTAAATGAGAATTATAGTTAGTGACATTAGCTCGGTAAACATAGTGCTCCAAGCTACCTAGTGAACTGCACTATTGAACTCAAAATAGATTATCAGGAACAGCACTGGGATTCTTCATGGTCTATACTCTTCTCAACACTCCAGATATGAACCTAAAAATAATCTTGGTGCTAAGATCTATATTGTATTTAACTTTAGCTTTGGCACATCAGAATTATTCACTAATACACCAAAAATTGAAGCGCCTACCATATGCCAGATGCCTGACATATAGCAATAAACAAAACAAAGCCTTAACACACACACACATACACACACACACACACCAGATGATGATCAACGTTACGACGAAAAATGAAGTGGATATAAAGATTATGGTGTGGCTGGGTTGGGTTGCAGCTATTTTAGACAGTGTGGTCAGAGGGGGCCTCTCTGATCACTGATGTTTCATTACAGACCTACATGAAAGTAATGGGAGTAAAATATGGAATATTTGGAGAAGGAAGGGAAGCCCAGGCAGAAGGGCTCAAATCTACTTAGGCTCTGAAATAGTTGCCTAGAAGGACCTCGGTTGGTCCCAGAGGCACTAGCAGACCTAAAGCTGTCTTTTTCAGCACATAGGTGGCAGCTGGTGTATCTCTGCCTACATATATTCTGAAACTATTCAACACAGGAGAAACGGAACTAGGACTCAGATGCCCCACAATATCTACTTTAAGAAAACAGATCCTCTCAACACATTTGGTATCTCACGCTTTGCATCTTTAGTCTCTATTCTGCTTCTGAGAATTATAAGCCCTTGGAGGGCAGAACTCATCCATTCCCTTTTGAGCCTTTCACTTTGCGTACCATGCAGTGCCTGGCAGTCAGTAGTTACGTGGTTTCGCTTTATTAAATTACGTTTATTTGATGCAGGCCTTTTTCTTTATTAAAATTTCTTTCACTACTTTCTTATTACATGAGTAATCTGTGTTCATTTTAAATTAAGTGCAAAATCTAAATGAAAATAAATAAGAAAATAAAAGCACCTCTAGCCTTACTCAGAAAGCTAGAGTTAATATATTTTAGTTTCTATACTTCTAGAATATTTGTGTCTGCATGACTTAACTACCAAAAAATGGATCATACCGAACACACAGTTTAGAAAATCATCTTTACTGTTTTCACCAAACATTTAAAAAAGTATTTATAAAGTTTCTTCTACCACATCGATTTTTAATGTCTGCATAGTGTTGTACTCTATGATTAATCATAATGTATTTAACTAGGCCTTTATTAACAAATATTCTGTGTGGCTTAAAAATATTCTCTTATTATAAAAAATCATTTGTTAAACATAATTTTAGTTAAATCTCATAGCCAAACACATTTTCTTTATGATGTATTCCCAAAAGTAGAATGCATAGATCATAAGCCTTTGGCTTATTTTTCTGGGATATCCTCCCAGAAAAGATGTATCCTTCTGTAAAGTCATTGATCCAACACTTATTTATTAGTGGTATTACTTGGTCCTGTGTTCCTACAGTGGACAATGAGTGAGCTCTATTATCAAGGATTATTTATATGATTAACCGGCTTTGCCAAAGAAAAGGCAAAAAGGCTGCACAACACAATTTCATTACCCTGCACATTTCTTTTTTTTTTTTTTTTTTTTTTTCCTTTTTGTCTTTTTTCGTGATCGGCAACGGATCACAACCCTCAGTGTTGCGCCCGTACCAGACCAGGACCAGAAACGGGATCGCAACCCTCGGTGTCACGCCTGCACCTCGCTCAGCCAGTGAGCGGCCGGTCTGTATGTGGGATTCGAACCCTCGGCGGGAGCGCCGCTGTGCTCCCAAGAGGCGCACTGTAGCAGTGCGCCACCGGGCCGGCCCATACCCTGCACATTTCTAATTAACAGTACTGCACAGCAAGTCTACCACACATCAGGAGGGTGAAGAATTATATCTAGCACTTTTTAATATCAATTGTATTGATTACTGTCATATTAAAATGATGACAACTATCAATAAACTCACTCTCGACAAGAAGAGCATTGTGTCTGGCCCTCTTACCCTTCATCAACAACACGGGGGATGGAATGTTTTGTAGGATGGCTTTCAAAAATCTAGTCTTCAATCAAGCAATAGGATACATGTAAGCTGACACTATGTCTTCATGTCTCCAAAGCTGGAAATTTCTCCCCACTCCGCCTTGGGCTCTCACAGTTTCTTAGGATCCATGACATTTGCCTCCCCTGCCCCACAGTGCCGGTTTAGGGTCAGAGGGTGAACAGTGTTTTGATTTGGGGTGTGGCTAGGTGCCCTGCATGGGTCTTGTCTCTATGTTCTGTGATTCTATGGAAGTAAAGTTGGTGATCAAGTATGTACTCATTCTGGTGACAGGATGTGATTGTGCTGGATGATGACTGTGAGTTGTCTTAGGGCAAGCCCTATTTCTGACTCAGATCACAGTATAGCCTCCTACAATCAAGAAATTCAACATAGTTCTCAGAAATATGTCCTCCCTAGGCAGTGGTAATTGGTGAGTGACTGAACACTGCAGAGGGGAATCCTCAGAACAGTCACATTTGAATCCATTGGCCATGTAATCATGAGAGGTAAGAGAAGCTCCGCTGTTGGCTGGTAGTGAGCCAAATCTCCCACAGGGATAAATAATGAACTAGTTGCTAGCATCTCTGAGAATATAACCTAATTACATCTTTGGAGGTCACTGGGTTATAAAGCCCCACAGCCTGGATTCAAAGGCTATAAACACACACCCCCTTCCTGCCCCACCCTTCTGAGGTCTTTACACAAAGTTGTCAGGGATGGGATATAACGGAAACCACTATCGAAGCAGTTTTAGCAAATTTCTGAATAGTTCTTATACTGGACAGTCCTAAAGCAGAATATGGCAAGATCCCTGCAGATTTCTCGGGTTGTGTTTCTAGTAGACAACACAACATCTCGCTCCAAATGATGTGCACTGTGAATGGACACATGCAGCTTTCTCTACAGCTGGTGAAATGGGCAGACCTATTTTTCCCTTCTCGCTTCCCCTCTCCCTTTTTCATATCTATTTTCCTGCCAGCAGGTTTCTTTCAGCATTCAATCAAGGGCAATATGTCCTCAATCAACATTTTTCATTTTTTATGCAACACTGTCCTTTAAAGCTTTTTGCAGCTGGTTGGCAACTGAATCGCTGCCAATATCCTCTGAGAGCTTCCCCGTTGTGTGAGCATTGGCCCTTCCCAGAGCTCTCCAAGAAGCCTGGAGGCAAGTCTACTTGGAGCACACGCCTGCGTCTACTCGCGGGCTGTGCCACCTCAGGGTGGATGGCTTCCTGGGGCCCTCTCCCATGGTGAGGAGGAACCAGGGAGATCAGCACGCAAGAGAAATCTCATGTTTACTTTGGAGAATGGTAAGGCTGTATTAAAATGACAGTGAAGCTGTCTGAGGGCAGGAAAGAGTAGGATGCGTGGTCTGGAGACCAATTGTGGAGTTCCTGGCACTCACACACTGGCTGTGTGACCTTGCTTGACGCAACCTCCTCTGTCTCAGGTCCTAAACAGTTAGCTTATTTTTATAATGATTTTTTTTTTTTTAAAGAATATCTCACAAATTCTCTCCACTTTCATTTTTTAAGCTAGTATTCCAGAAGTTTCTTCCTCCTGCCTGGGCCTTATGGTAAGAGCATAGAGATTCTGTGAAGCAGCTGCTGTCCAAGGTAATACTGTGTGAACCTCTGAGGTGCTTTGAGTGAACAGAGACCTAACTAGTGAGCTGTTTAACTTAGGTGCTTCGGAAGGGCTTCTTTGGGTACTCTAAATTTAAAGCACTCTTAAAATCATCTTTTTCTACTCAAATTTTAAGCATGAGACCCTCTGGGAAGTCAACGCGAACATGAGCCTGCACCAGTGCACCTGTGTGTTTTATCTGTGAGCCAATTAGTCTGCAGGAGGACCCATGAGTCTCCCCACTGTGCATTTCATAATTGAAAAGCTCCATGTCCAGAGATGACAACTGAGCTCCAGTGCATCACTCTGCACCATTGTCCGTGTGTGTTTCATCACAGCCTGGACATCAGGAGAGGCCTCGGCTGCATCAGGATGGGAGGGCTCACAGCCACCATGGGCCTGGCAGCCCTGGGTTAGAGTCTCAGCTATACACTTCCTGATTTCCTGACCTCAGGAAAGTTACATATCATCTCCAGTCCTCAGTGAACATCCACTAAAACAGAGATAAAAGTGCTTCTATCTCAAACAGTTCCTACAGAGGTTTAGTAAAATAATTTCCATTTTTACTAAGATGTTTTGTGGGGGTGGAAAAAAAACCTGAAAAGCAAAAAACAAAGAAACTTAATTCTATTCCTACACTGATACATATTTCTCCGTGTCCCGATATTTCATCATCTCGGTACATGTGTGAAAACAAAAGCTTAAGAATCTGCTGGTTTTAGGTTTGAATCCACCCCTCTTACTGCTGACTGCATAACCTTGGAGAAATTACTTAATCTCTCAAGCCAGTTTTCTCATTTGCAAAATGAAGATAAAATCAGTGCCTGCTTCATAATTTTATGTAGGAATCAATGATAAGTATGCACACAACTTCTAGCAAAATTCCTGGTACATTATGAGTAGTTAAATTTCAGCTACTTCTGCTTTTTCATCTTCTTACTCAACCAGCTTATTGCTGAATTCATTTGCTGGTGCTTAAAGAGCAGAATTTGGGGGAAGTTTCTGATATTTTTGTTATTTATTAAATATTTTAAAAATTATCTGGTATGCAAATTTGAGTAAAGTAATCCACATATGGTATCAGAGTGCTTAGGTATTACATAATAGATCTACTACTTATGAAGAATTTGATCTCATCTGTAAAATGAAGATAATTCGAACTACCGTGCAGGGCCAGCTGGATAAAATGAGTTTGAGTTGAATGTCTACGAAGCTCTTGGCTGCTTATGTCTGTTAATATTCTTCCCTCCCGCTCTTTATTCTCAATCTACTCTCATATATTTAAAATTTTTCTTAAGGAAGGGACCAATGACTTAAATGTGCTGCAAACTACTGATTGCATCTGAAGTCACTGAGACTTTACTAAGACAGATAATGTTTAGAGAATTTTCTAAGTCTTTCTTGCTGATTGAGTACGTAGATTAGCAGCTAATACAAGACCTGAAATCCTCCATGTAAAAAAGCCTCAGTCCAAGCCCAATTATGTCCAAGGAATTTAAAGATGCATATAGCTTTTAATCTAGAAATAAGTTTTGGAAAACTCTAAGTTTAATGTCAGCTTCGTATCTTCTTGTTGACCTTGTACTGTATGCTCTGTAGAATAGACTGAAATAATCTAAACTTTGTGTTGATGGAAATAATACTGAATTAGGGGCCAAAAAAATCTAGTTTACCAATTGTGAGAATTGGAATATTTTTTTTAACTCTCTGATTTCCAGATTCTCCATCCATAAATGGGACAAAAAGTACCAATTCTACTTTATGTCCAGAGTTTTTAATAAAGATTAATTGCACAGTAGTTTAAAGGTTGTAAAAGTGATTTGCATAGGAACTAATTATATAGGAATTAATTAATAATGTTAGAGATTAAATTTACCTGTTTAAAGTCAGAGTAACATTAGAAGACTTAGTAGAGATGTATGAAGGAGAATTTTGGTTCATCATAAGAAACAACTTCATAACCAGATTAGCTGCTTGACAATAAAATTAGCTGTAGTAATTTAATACTATCAATGACAGTGTTAAATAGAATTTAGGTAACTATTTTGAGATATTTGAGTTGCTCTTTATAGCATGTGAGGGTCTACTATGTTTATAGCATGTAATTGTGCATGTTTATAGCATGTGAAGGTCTACTGTGTGCTATAATAGCAATGCAAACACATTACAATGTTTAAGAATGATATATAAAAAGACAAGAACTCCTAATGGAAATATAAACAAATGGAAAGATATATCAAACTTAATATTGTGAAAATACCATTATCTCCACATTGCTTGATAGATTCAACACAATTTCAATTAATATTCCAAAAGTGTTTTCATAGCACTCGCTAATGTAATTACAAATTTTATATAGGAGAAGGAAGGGCCAGGACTAACAGAATATTCCAAGATGGTTTAACTAGTATTGCACTTATCCTCTTTTTGTACACAACCGCAACATTAGAAAAATCACATGAAACAAACTACATGGCATTATTTCCAAGCACGATACCATAGGAGGATCAGAGTAGTGCGCCCCAAGTCCATTTGGGCTCTCTGGTTGGGCTGTATTAGTCCATTTCTGTTGCTTATAACAAAATACCTGGAACTAGGTAATTTGTAAGGAAACAAATTCATTGCTGACAGTTTCTGAAGCTGAGAAGTCCAAAATCCAAGGAACACATCTGGTGAGAGCCTTTGTGGTGGTGGCAGTTACCTAGGTGTCTCACATTGCAAGATGGTGGAAGCAGAGAGAACCTAAGCTCTCATGTGTTCTACTTGCAAAGCCCTCAGAACCATGCCCTGACCACCATTATTAATCCATTCACTATGGCATGGTCCTACAGTCTAATCACCTCTTCAAGGCCTCATCTTTCAATTACCATAATAGGGTTTCCCACCCTCAAGAGTTACAGTGGGGATTAAGTTTTGGGGGGACATTCAACCCAACACTGGGGCCTACAAGGTAGGTAGGTACATTTTTTTTTGCCAAAGTGCAGACAGGTGGAGCCCACAGCAAGCAGTACTCTCACTGAGCTGAAGAGGCAGAGATTGGAGTTCCAGGCTATTGAAGTGGCTGCAACTTGTGGCCTAAGATATGGAAAGAAAAAGGGAGTTCTATATGGTGTTGGGAGTGGAAATGAGGCCTATATTAAGGAGGAAAAGCAATCAATAGAAACTGACCGTAAGATTAAGCTTTAAGCTGTTACTAGAAGAATCTAGAACAAGAATAATGTAAACCCAAAAGAGCAAATGAAGAAAATAATAAAATAGAAAAAATCAATGAAATAGAAAATAGACAATCTTAAAAAAAAATCAATAAAACCTAAAGTTGGTTCTTTGAAAAATCAAAACAATAAAATCAAGAAATCTCAGACCAGACTGACCAAGAAAGAAGATAGAATACACAAACCATAAAATGATGGGAAGATGGAATATCACTATAAACCCTCCAGACATTTAAAAATAAGATACTGTTAGTTATACTTTCTTCCAATAAAAAATTGATAAAATAGATAAATTCTTTGAAAAATCCAACTTATCAAAACTGAAAAAATGTAAATTAGAGAAAATCTGAATAATCCTATTTCTCTTAAATTGAATTTACAACCAAAACCTTCTCATAAAAATACTCCATGTGCTCCATGTGCAGATGGCTATGCTGGTGAATTCTGTCATATATTTAGGGAAATAGTACAAATTCCACACATACCTTTGCAGTAAATAGAGGAGAATGGAACATTTTCCATCTTATTACCAGAACCAGACAAAGGCTGTAATGGTTCTTACTGCATGTTTTTCATGTTTGACTGTTGACGGCTTCTAAACGTCACTCCTCTTTTTTTTCCCCTTCTGTCCCACATCTTAACAAGCTGATAAGAAAACCTGGATATTTCTTCCTTTGGTACCAGTGAGAGATTCAGACCACTAAACCACCCTTCCTCATGCAGGAACTCCTAGCCTTATCCAGCTCCTAACCACTATAAATACCCAGGCCAGACTCCTTCCTGTGATGTCTGTCCAGCCATTGCAGACCTACATTAGAGGTCTTCCCTCCTCTCCTCAGAGATATCAATTATGTACACAATAAACCTTTTCATACCGTCTTGATGTGTGTGCGTGGCATCATCAGTCTTAGTATCCAAGCAAACCTTGGATGAGGAGTGCAACCACTTCTGTAGATCACCATAAGAATTACATTACAAAACAAAATACCCATCATAAATACCCTTTTTATAAAGTTTAAAACAGCTGTAATTTAAAAAGCCATACATTGTAGCAGTACTTAGAGATGCAATAGAATTACATAAAAAGGAAGACATGAGAAAGAAAGAAGAAAGGTCAACCTTGGATCCAGGAAGATCATCACCTTAAGTGATGAAGACAGGGGATGGGAAGTGGCCATATACTAGTAATTAAATGTAGGTTATTGGTTAGGTTCTAATGTTTTGTATTAGATGCATTTTAGATTATTCAAGCAAACTAAATAAATAAGTAAAGGGGAGTCTTGTGTGAACCAAAGAGAATGCCATAAACCAATGATTTTAATGAATGTAATTCTTTGCCTTTGAGAGGTAGAAAATTTCTTAAATAAAAAGAAGAGGAAAAGACCATTTAAGAAAATGTTTCACTTCTCTAACAATACCACAGTGCCACTATATGCTTATTGTTTTATCTCTTTCCAAAATTTGTATATTAACACCTTCATTTAATTATGTCAGAAGGTTATAGATATTTTTTGTTTGTTTTCTTGGAGTTTTTGTTATTACTATTATTAGCAGTAGTAGTAGTATTTTACTATTTTTAATGCTTCTTTAGCAGAAAGTGGATTAAGAAGGTTTCGATTCACATGTGCCTGCAAAGCTCTTGTTAATTAAGCATTAGGGAGCTCTAGGAATGTCCAGACGGAGCCTGCACTTGAGCCATGGCAGGGCACCTTGTTGATTCTCTCTCACTCTTCTTACACTTATTGTGTTTTGCATATCCTCAAACATACCAAAATCTAGGAGAATTTGCACAGGAATCTTCGCCTGCGGGAGCTACTCATCTCTGATATCATCATCGCCCCTCATCGCCCCTCTGTGTGACTGTCTCCGTCTCCAACTTTCCTCTCCACCGAAATGACCTCCTCAGAGAGGTCAGCCCTACCCACCCTCTCTCAACTTGTTTCATTTCCCATTTCTGGCTTTCACATCACCTGTTTCATTCCTGTAAAGCATTTTTAATATGTAATCCTATGAATTGTTTGCATAACTTCTCTGCCTCCCTGACTCTAAGCTCCATGAAGGCAGAAGCCATAGGTAGCCGTTCTCTCTCGTACTCCCATGCTACAGATTCCACCCCACCTGCACATGGCAGGCTCTCCATCAATAATCATAGAATTACTATTGAGGGAATACTTCAGAGATCATGTCAGATGCTTTGAAATCTTGTCTGCCACCAGTTTGATAACTGGTCCTCATTAGCCTGAGTAGAACTGCTCTCCTCTGACTCTTGTTGGTGAGAAGAGTAAATCTGGGCCACCATGGTTTCCTTGCTTGCCTTCGCTACCAGAGATTTTGACGACAGCAATGAACTTGAAATCCATAAGAAAGACCACATATTTAATCTGATCCCACAGCATTTTTGCTTTCAGTTTTTATTTAATTAGTGATTTTTTAAACAACCTTTAAAACACAGTTCTTCTGTATATAGCTGGCAGGTTTTCAAATAGGGTTAATTTTCCACACCACAAAAAGAGAAAGCATTTGGAAACTATTGAAGTTTTGCCCGCATTTATTTTAGCAGAGCAGAGAACATATTTCCCTTGGTCTATAAATAGGTGAAGGGCCATCTTCATTCTCCAGGGGGTCTAGGCAGCTATAGTTTCATTGACCAATTATGTCTTCTAATCATCCACATGGCTCTGATCATTGTCACATTTTTCCTCCTTGTCGGCCACACATATTCCTTATCTTGCCTGCATCCTAGCAGTGTCCTTTTAGCAGAGATTTTATAAATTCTGCTCTTCTAACTGCATTGTTCTCTCTGGGTATAAGTATTTCATTGATTTCTCAGAGATCCTATGTATTTGCTTAGCTCTTAGATAGAAGGTGTTTGATTCTAATCTGCATTTGATTCCAAGACTGTATTTATTCTACAAAAATCTCCATGAAGGGAATAATCAAATTTGCGGCTGTACCACCCACTTGCAGAGTGCCTGGCTTAACGTGGGAGATATAAATAATGTTTTGATTGAGAAGTAAGAAAATCTTTCCTGCCTGTCCTTGAGAGAAAGTAGGTCATTCTTCAGGGTGGGCTACACCCCATAAAGAGGGTCGTGGGTGATTGGTCTGATCAGGAGCTCAATCAGGTACGGCTTTCAGAATTGAGCTCAGGACACTGCACCATGAAATAATGGAATTCCATCTGTGACCTACATTTCGATGTTCTGGTTTTCTTGGCAATCGCATCTGACTAGCAATGGTTACATGCCTGTTTTCTTCCTTGGTAGATGTCTCTGAGAGCTGCCATCTGAGGACTGCTATTGAGTTCTGCACTTAAGGTTTCAAGTCTAAAAGTCATAAGTTCGTAACAGACATCTTTATTCCTTAGAAGTGTTTTTTGGCCACCAGCCAGGCTAGTTTAGCCAGATCTTTTTTATATCCAAACAATATTTTATTATCAGGATGAAATCGTAGAACACAACAAATAACGTAAATGCTCTTTATTGGCACTTGCAAAATTTCCATTTTAAAAAGTCACCAGAATTAAACTCTTCCAAGCATGTGAATATCAACTGCTTTTTTATTTGTCTTGGTAAATATAAAAATGAATAACTTGCTGAGATATATAAAGTTAGTGTATTCTATCTTTCTATTCACTGATGACTTCATTGATATTGTTCATTTATTTGTCCAGTCTGTAAATAATTGTTGAGTACTCATTATACAAAAGGCAGTGTGCGAGACACGCTGGAAAGGACACACACAATTTACATAGCAGTTCTTCTATCAAAGATTATTAAATAGATTAGGAAGTAGAAGATAGAGTCACACGTGGCTGTGATACCAAGCAGAAAGTACGTAGAGACCACCAGAAGGGTATGGAGAACCTGGCCTGCTAGTGCAGACAGAAAGTGATAAAACCATCACCAAGGTCTAGACCTCTATTAAGCATAATCAGAAGAGCTCTTAATCCCTAGAAGCCGATGAAGAGACTTTAGATCTCACTTTGAATAAACCATATTATCAAAGGTTAGTATTAATGAAAAGAGGTAAAGAAGGAAGTATAGACAATACAAAGCATCCATTCATACCCTTAATATTATTTCTCTGAAATATTACAGCTCAACTCAATGCCAAGTCATAGCATAACACCACTTCCAAGGTCTATTTGATGCCATTTATGACTAGAGCTGAAGAATATTTTAATTCAAAACTGCTACATTTCATTTTCCCTTCTTAGGTAGACTCAGTACAAGGTTTTCAAGTATGTAATGATGTTTTATTTATTTATGTTTTAGAGAAAAAAGGAACCTTGGAGGTAACTGTGGTAATGTGAGTCTCCCACCGTTACCCTTCCTGGGATATCTGCTGCTGCATCCAGAGGACACAACGCCTTGAGGAATGAGAGAGAAATCAGCACATGCCCTATTTAAAGTAGACACAATTCTGACATTTTTCCTACTCTTTAAAATGCTAAGAAGGGGCCGAGCCCATGGCGCACTCGGGAGAGTGCAGCGCTGGGAGCGCAGTAGCGCTCCCACTGCAGGTTTGGATCCTATATAGGGATGACCGGTGCGCTCACAGCGCTCACTGGCTGAGCGTGATGCGGCCGGTCTCAAAAAGGACAAATAAATAAATAAATAAATAATTAAAAAAAATAAAAATAAAATGCTAAGAAGGAATTAAGTGAGCAATTTCCAGAAAGTTGCTCTGGAGAATGTCAAGTCACCCTCTCCCATGGGGGTCTTGATAAGGCTGCCACCCTGTGGGGCACGTGCTGGGAACGCTTTTCAGTGCATCTCCACTACACGCCCCACCCCCTAACCCTGATCAGCACAGCACTCTCCTGATTCAAACTGGGATCTTGATTTGTTTGAAAATACACTGTTGCAGCTTCTACCCAGTTCACTTTCATTAGATCTCCCAGACCTTATTCGAAGTATTGTTTATTTCCAGTGTATCTCTAGATGTATGTATTACTGGCAAAATCTCTCTTTATAATTTTTTTTTTTAATCTTTGCCCTTTGAAGGAAGATCTCTCTGAAAACCAAATAAAACCAAAAATGAGCAAAAGCATGATTTCTATGTAGGCACACTCCCTAATTTCCTATCTGCTTTATTTTTATATAGTGTTTGTGAACCTGGAGCAATGTTTATTTTCATGGCAAATACAGCTTTAGGGTAAAAACAAAGGAGATGGCATGCAAGTTCTGTGATATTTCTTGATCAGCATACTTCTTTCATTTGGGGAATAAAGCAATTTAAAAATTACTTCTTTTAAAAAAATCATCTTTATGATTGTTATTTCAGCCATTTGATGCCTCCTTTCTGAAGTTACACATCTCATTTTTTTTAAAGATTATTGTAAAATAGATTGTAAAAATTTATTCTGAAATGTAAACTTCTGCAGTGTAAACTTTAAAAAGCTGGAATGGGTACATCACCAACCCATGGAGTGTACTGCTTTGTGAATAGGTAAAGAAATGTGTTTTCATGACATGTTTTCTTCCTTTAAACAAAGTACAGACTGATTAGCAGGAAAGGTTTGATTTTCCAATGATGTTACAATCTACCACACCTAAGAAAAACTTCTTATTTCTATGAAATTGGCAGCTTTTTGTGGTTAAGAAAAAAATTTTAAGAACATGTCAGTAGCCCAATTTATCTTCCAAGCATGCACACATTAGTCTACTCCTGAGCAAATGCCCTTGGAAAGATTGTACTATTTCAAGGGCATTAGTGGTAAAAGAAAAATGACTCAATTCTTATGTTTTTCAGTATTTCTTTGAAATTCTGCAGCAATGATAGGTACTACTACACACTTAAGCACTTGACTATACATTGACTTAGCATATTCTTTTAGTTTTTATATAGAACACCCCCACACCACCATCTTTCCTTTGAGGAATATAATTATAAAGTCCCTAATAGGAGCAGTTGCAGATATTTGAACCTGCTCTTAGTGTGGAAGGCAGTGATAGACACATATAAATCCTCTGTCTTTCTCAATATGTATGTCTCCAAATAGCACTGTGTGTTGGATATCTCTAGAGCACCCACAGGCTCAATGATTTTCTAGAAAGATCAACAAAATTCAGAAAAGCTGTTATTCTCATGTACAGTTTATTCTAGTGAAATAATATGGATTAGAATCGACAGAGGAAAAAGGTGTATAGGGTGGGTTACAGGAGAGACTGTACACAAGCATCCAGTTGTCCTATCCTTGTGGAGTGGTATAGACAGCACTCGGTTCTCCCAGCTATTCTGTCTGACAGCACATGCAAAGTGTTGTCAACCAGGAAAGCTCACCTGAGTGCTGATGGCCAAGGTGCTTATTGGGGACCATTCATGTGGGCATGCAGTGCTTGAGAGACTGACCTCAGCTACTGGACCCTAGATCCTCCAGAGGTCAAATGGATTCAGGATGACCCAAAGCCCCAGGAACATGAAAATATGGATTCACCACAAATCCCATTGTTAGCATTAACCATCTGGCAGGGCCCACAACTTCAGGTATACAAAGACACTCTTACCAGGCAGGATATTCCAAGGGTTCAGGGGTATTTGCCAGGGATCACTCAAGGGTCAGTCCTGAAGACCTTTGGATTGTGTAGGGACTAGGCAACTTAAGCCTGTCAAATTAACCCTTACTGCCCACATTAGATATCTGAATCTTAATGTTCTCTCTTCTAGATGCTAATTTTGGTTTTCAAGGGAAGAGTATAGACTGAAAAATCAATCCCAAGTCCAGAGAAGCTACACTTCTATCAAATCAAAGTTACTGTGCAGCTTTAATGTTGGTTTTGACCATGAAGATGGCATCAGGGCAAATTTAGAAGTGATTCAGTAGTCAGAAAACAAACAAACAAAAACAGACAGCTTTAAATGTCACTTCTATCTTACTAATTATGTGATTTAGGGAAAATTTTCAAGTTCTGGAAACTTTCCTTCTCTAATTTATAAAATAAATCCAACAGAGGTACTTTAAGAATTAAATTAAGTAAAATAATGAAAGCAAATATGCTGTTTCCAATTCTTAGAATGCTTGGTTCTTCAAAAACTGTTAACATTATGAGGGCAATAACACTGGTAGGAAGAGAAAGACATTGACAAAGAGAAAAAATTAATAGCATTTGTGGTGTATTGCAAAATTTTTCACATCACGGTACATGTAGAAAATGATCATTTTTTTATAGCATTTGGAATAAGGGGGTCCTGCTGATAGAATTAGACAAAGCACCCTGAGTCATGGATGTATTATGTCCCTGCCCTTCACGTCCTATGCAGCCTACTACAGAGCTAAGGGGACCAGTATCTTAGTACATGCATTACCAGTCTTGGCTAACAGAATAAGAAGCTCTGTATTACACGACTGAGGGATTTTTTGGACCTAGACTCTGATCATATTCTATGATAATAGATAGGGTCAGTTTGGGTGGTAGAAAGAGGCTATACCATAGCATAAACACCCTTCTTGACTTAGCAATTCCAATCACGTTGACCAGGACAAGCCACCTCTGTTCCCATGGCTACTTCCTAGTTCTGGGAGAAGATCAACAAGAGGGTCCAGAAAGGGGAAACTAAGGTCCAGTCTGGACATGAATTGACATGGACAAGTGAATGAATAAACACATCTAAAAACTGTGATGAGGGCTGGCCCAGTGGCACACTGCTACAGTGCGCCTCTTGAGAGCGCGGCGGCGCTCCCGCCGAGGGTTCGGATCCCACATACAGACCGGTTCCCGCTCACTGGCTGAGTGCGGTGCAGGCGCAACACCGAGGGTTGCGATCCCGTTGCTGGTCCCGGTCCGGTACGGGCACGACACTGAGGGTTGTGATTCATTGCCGGTCACGAAAAAAGACAAAAAAAGGAAAAAAATAAAAAATAAAAACTGTGATGAAAGATTAGGGGATCCAACAGTTTAATTTCTTGATTTTCTTCTTTTCTAAAAATTGTTGCTGGCAATCTGTAGAAATCTGACATGAGATAGTTAACTTCTGTCCCTCAAAGTTTGGTGTTGTTGCTGTTGTAGTTTTTAGTTAGGAAGTTAAACCATATTAGCAGTTCTCAACTGTACAGAATCACCTACAGAGCTTCAAAAACAAAACACAATACAAACAAATAGCAACGAAACAATAATATCAGGACCCCCATCTTCATCCCCAGAGATTCTGACTTAATCAGAGATTGGCTCGGGGATGAGGCTTTTTAAAGTTCACTAGGCCATTTTAATGTCCAGCTGCTGAGCTAATAAATCAGGATCTTCATATGCTTGTATCACCAAGGGAATTTCTAACAATAACGATAAGTAATACAAAAGAAAGTAAAATAGAATGGAACCTGTGAATGAGTGATGATGTTCTGGGCGCTTTTCAAGATTCTGAGGATAAATTTATTATAATTTTGGAACATGGTGAAAAGAAGAAACTCTTTCTAGAAGAGGAGACATTTGAACTTTATAGTAGATGTAAAGATTCAGCAATATGACTAAGGAAAATATATCAACATAAAGACTTGCATCCCATACCTGAGTAGGTCAACCATCCCGGTTCATCTGTGACTGTCCTGATTTAATCAGAGAAAGTCTCACATTCCAGGAAACTCCTCTGTGCCAGGTAAACTGACATGGTTTATCACCCAGAATACAACATTTTACCTTTTTTAAAACTGGATATAATTTGGACTGAACTGATGCATGGATGGGAGCAATAAGGGACACGCACAAAACCAGTGGCTCTTCTGTTGACGACTGTTTACAGATATCTTAAAACCAACCGATTGATTTCTTAAACATAATCAATATATAGATGCATTAATACAGAGAGAAAGAACAAGAAATCTGTCTGTGTACCTGGTTTGTAAAGTCTGAAATGAAGACTGTCTCTAAGCTGCGGGCAAATCAGTACATTTCAGGGAAGTTACCCATGTGAGAAGCGATCACATCTGTGTATGTCTTGAGGTCATGGCTGTGCCTCTGCCGCACACTGAGATTAAGAGAAATCTACCTTCTTGGTGAATAATCTTTTCACTCCTAGTATATAAACCAAGGATTTATCTACTGTGTGATCCAACAACACTCATACCTTATTTTGCACTCCCATTTTTATGGATGACCACAGGTCGCTCTATTTTTTAATGAGACCACAGGTCCGTCAGAACTTGAGGTGTACTTTGAAGAACATCAGTGCAGAAGTAGCCACTAGCTTTAAGACTTTGGGCAAGTGTGTCAGCCAGCTTTCACCACTGGTTATGTTGTGGTAACAACAACAACAAAATGCATCAGAGGCTTACAAAAACCCCCAAAGCTGCATTGTGTGCTGTCATTGACCAGTGGCCACCGTGGCTTGCTTGCATCTCTGCTCGGCTGCTTAGTACGTCTTCCCACCAGGGTAACTGGGCTCAAGGAGCAGTCACCTGGGGAACACGGTCTTCTCTTGGCAGAGACAAAGCTCAAGAGAAATGGCGGACACACAAAATGGGCTTGTACTGCCGCACGGTGAGGCTCATGCCATGTTGGCTCACTTTCCATTGGCCAAGGGAAGCCACACGGCCACGTGCACCATCAGTGGGAGCTGCAGGTCACATGACAATGAGCTGGGACCTAAAACTTTTCACAGGAAGAGCAAGTGAACAGTCAGAAATGGCAGCACCATCTATCACAGAGAGCTGTTCAACCTACCACGGCCTGTGTTTTCTTCACAACGCAAGGCTTACAAAACCCACTTTGTATGGGTGTTGTGAGAATTCAGTTACATAAGCAGAGGTAGCATCTAGGAGCATGCTGACTCCCAGAATGGTACTGAAAATACATATTCTCTTTCTTTTCCAGCAGGTGTTCAAATGCGTGCAGGGGCCTATAAGTTTTCACAAATGTTGGGAAGCACCTAGTTGGCAGGACAATTCAGCCTTAATGGGCTAGACACCAATTACCTGGAAGAGGTACCAGTGAATGTGGGGTGCAGGGTAAGAGTGAGAGGGAGGTTCCTAGTTCCAGACCAAACTGACACTATTCTAGAAATTCAACCAGAGAGACTCCCCCAAAGCTTCTGAAGCCATTGCTCAGTAGAACTGAAGGAAGCTGTTTACGTTCTACCTCTACCAACTTGGGCACTTTACAGAAACCGGCTGAGCCTTTCTTCAACTGTAAAAAGGGAGTAATTATGCCCACCTTGAAGAAAGTACATATAATGTACATATACCACCTAGCAAGTTATATGAGGATGCTTCAATAAGTTTGTGAATAAATGAAAAGATAATACAAAACTTTCCATGAACTTGTTGAAGTACCCTCATAGTACTCAACAAATAATTATTGTTAAAAAAAAGTGTCAGTTCTGAAAGCAATTTAACACTGTATTTCCCCTGTCTCTGGGGTCTGGGACCAAGGAACTCCTCCTAGAATTGTATCCACAAAATTTTTGATGATTTTCAAATGGTCCTCAGGATCTTAGCTCTCTAAAAGATTCCAGAAGCTGTGTCTTTTAACCCATTCATTTTGCAGACTAAGAAATTTGAGTCTCCAACAAGAGAAATTGTTCTCTGAATTCCATGTGGCGAAAGAGTGAAAAAAGTTGGAAAAACTGAGACACCTCTGTCCTTAGTTGGTGCTTGCCCACCTCCTAGGGATTCTCCGGAGGATTTACGTTCCTCACCACACAGGTCTAAAGGGACTTGAAGTCTCAGAAGGCGTGGACAGATCTGCAGGACGACTTTATACAAGGCAGTCTTGATTCAGGACATGCACAGACATTACAGCAAAACAGTTGGGAAAAAAATCATTGTTTACCTGTGTTTAATGGACAGTATCTGCAGCAGCAGAACATAGATGCATAGGGAGGGCTGAAAATGCCCGTGTGGTTAAAAGAAGCCGAGCCAAGCCCAGAATTCGGCTTAAAAAGGGTGCCGCGAGGGTGACTTCCAACATTCAGGACACACTGAAGCCAGTGTAATTTCTGATTTTCTTCTGTAGAATGAAAAAAAGGGATTTCTTTCCTCTTTTTTTTTTTTTTTTTGCTTGCCTCAGTCATACCACTAATTATTTAGTGGTCTTTCAAACCTTTTGTAATCTCTACTCGAGAAAGCCCTGAAAGATATTAATTCTTAGCCATGTGCCTCATAAATGAAGGCCATTCTGCTATACTTAATGACAAGGCTGAGGCAGCAAGATGTCATTTGCTTTTTTCTCGGTTTTTAAATTGCTTTCTAAATGAACTACAGCTGTGAGGGCCAGGTGCTGTGATCCCTTTAGAAAGATCAGGAAATGATGAAATCCAAAATTTCAAAGTGTGATGGATGTCAGCTCCCGATTTGGTGTGTGTGAGGTCACCCCGTGCACCTGGTGCCCTCTCTCCACAACAGAATTACTTTTCTGTGGAGGAAAAAAAAAAAGAGAGAGAGAGAGAGAGAGAGCGGGCAAGGGAGAGGGAGAGAGGGAGACGCACATGTCTAACGCGGGTGCGACAATACGAGGAACAGTTTATAATTATCTCTTTGTTTGCTCCTCATCTAGAGGGAGATGGTGAAGCGGGCGGGCTCTCCACCCCCACCCTCCCCACTGTAGGTATCGCTGCTGCCTTAAGGTTTTTGTGGATCATGGTGTTGGTGTGTTGGCAACCCAGAAGCCACTATGAAGCACATGACATGTTATGCTGGGGGGAGGGGTAATTGAGAGAGGGAGAGAGTTCACTGAGATACTTTTTTGCACTTAATCAATTCAAATCAGTATCCTTCATATCAGGAGCACTGTTTGCTCCAAGGAGCTTTTGGCTGAATCTGGGACTCAGTGGCTGCTCCCTTAGAAGACTATCAGCTAAGGGTAAATGCCATCCACCCTGCCCCCGGGAGAGTGAAGACTGTCACACACACCCCAGCGCTTGCAGCCAGCATTGCTAGTCACTCACTCTTCTTGCCCAGCTTGAGGCTCTAGGTGAAATCTATTTATGAGGCCTCGTTCTTGCAGTCATCCAACAAAGGAAATAAGGAATGATTGTGCTTATTATCTCTAAGCACTGACCCCCCAGGATACGTATTTGTCAGAGCTGGATGGCTGCCAGCGTCAACCCCATTTTTTCTGGGACGTCTGCCCAGTGTACCCCCGGGAGCCGTGGGGATTCCTCAGACTCCCACAGCACTCCTGCTCAGAACCACTTGCTGGGGCATTGAACTTGATGGCCTCATGGGCAGGTGGTAAAGGACCAAGCATGAGGCAGGGCTGGGGTTGGATCTTGACCCCTACAATGTGCCTCTGAGAGAGTTGTTTAGTCTCTTTGAGTCTTAATTCTCTCATCTCTAAAATGGAGATGGAAACAGCCCTTTGTTTTGGTTAGGGCTGACTGATCTTGCATATGTGGTGCACCCAGCATCATGCTTGGCACAAAGTTCGTGATGTGGTAATGCTAATCTCCCCACTATCATTGTCTCTTATTCTCAGCATGTTAGCGGCAAAGGGCAAGAGAGCTAAGATTCAGGAGATGACATGCCACTCCCAGTTCCAGAATGTTCTAGATATCTATTTTACTTAACTATGTTAGTCTCTGTGGCCTTAGTTTTCTCATCTGTACAATGGAGCCAAGAGTTTATTTCATTTGTTTTTACAAGGACAAAATGAGATGATAAGTGCCAAAGGGCTCTACATTCTGTGAACAGAGGAATAATGGACGGAAAAGAGTTGACGGGAATATTGGGGTCATTCCCCAGCTAAAGGGTGGCTATTTCTTTTTCTTTCATAGTGCCTAGCTGATGTCTGGATCTGTTTCCTCCATCACTATTCAGGATCACCCTACATGTAATTACAAAAATCTAAGTGAGTCCTGGGGAGGCCTAGGTAATGATAGAAAGAATAAAAGAGAGGACACAGGTGTAATGTACACCAGAGACCTGGAATACAGCATGATCCCAACCAAAAGGTAAAGGTCTCAAAACCTAAATGGAGGAGTCTAATAAGCAATTCCCCATTTGAATAGTTTTAGAGGAAATAAAATCAAATAAAACGTTATCATATCTGTAGCCCAAATGAGAAAAAATCGAGACAGAAGGTCAAAACATCTTAACGACCAATTCTGCTTTGGGATGGCTTTGTGTTCATTCAACAGTCGTAGATGTGGAATGATCTCCTGTGCCGTAACCAGGGCTATATAGCCCTGTGAAACTCCAGAAGGTCAAGAGATACCAGGCTCCCTTCCACCCCCTGAATAAGGACATTATGTGGTTGTTGTCATTATGTCATCTGGGAAATGGGCTACTATGGGGCACCCCTGGTTTGGGAGGAGGCTCGTGCTGTGGTGGCCATCTGAAGTGCCCCGCACTCATTTCAGTTTGAACCTGGATGCCTGCAAGTAGCAAGAGCAAAGAATCAACCAAAAGGATGTGGGACGTGTCCCCTGAGCTCCAGCCCCGTGCTTCCTCTGGATGTTTTACCCCAGGCCTCAGGGTTTCCAAAACTCATGTCATCATCTCTCCTAGACCATCCTCTCCAGGTCTGTTAGGTCATTTTCAGTTCCAGACTCTTTCTACTTAAACAGGAACCTCCCTGTCTTTATCAGACGTCAGGCCCCAATACAGAACGCAGTTCGGGGGGTGATCTTCACATTCCTCCATGTCTGAATCTATCTGTTCATCTTCTCTCCCATTGACCACATAGTCAGACCAAGACCACAAAGGGGAGCAGGTCACTGCTGTGCCACACAGAAGCACGGCCAGTGAGGCGATGGCTGCAGGAGCACTGATCTGCCTCCTGTGTGGCCACTCACCCTTTCTTCCACACTGATTACAGTTGACAAGGTGACTGACCCCGGCTGAGAATGAACCTCATGATTTTTGAACCCTAGATGAAAAGGCAGATGGAAATTGTCTTTAATATTTGCAAATAATTTTATGCTTCCTACCAGGTGGAGGCTTGTATTTATCTTTGATGCAGACTGTTCCTTTGTTCTGGGAAAACCACCCCAGAGAACTTTAGACATGCAAATAGGCATGAAAGACCCTCTTCTGGAACTGATTTAACCTGCTGTGAATAACAACTAACAATGTGGAAGGGTCTCTCCCTGGGGATGGAGCTATATTTCTTCTAGTTACCTTCTATTTAAAAGAACATCTCTTTCCAAATCCAGGTTAAAATGGACCTTTGATTGAAAATCATTGCTAATTTCAGAGAAGGTGGTGTATTTGTGTGTGTGTGTGTGTGTGTGTGTGTGTGTTCATGTTAAAATACTTGCTCTTGGAAAATCAGGACTAGTAAACCCCAAATCTGGCTTGAAAGAGCAGAGAAACTTGGGGAAAAGGCTGGGCATGGATGGGCACGGCTTGACCTAGACTCAGTGACGAAGTTGCAGAGCTCACACAACTTTCCAAGTCCGTGGGGTCTTCCTTGGGGGTGAATGGCTTCCCCACCACATCCTTCCCGAAAGAGGTTTCAGGTTAACATTGCACTGCTCTTCTCAGTGTGTGCTCATCTTGCTCATATTTGGCAAAATTCATTTTAAATTGAGAGGACCAGACATGAACAGGCAGCCGAGCCAGTACAAAGTGCAACTATGGCCTTTTAATTTTTTTAGAAACTCTGTGTCTACTAAGGTAGCCTAAGAATGATGCTCCTTCTTGAGCATCATGTCAGTGTTGACCCACACACAACTGATTAAATTCATGCAGACCAAACCCTTAAATTTATCCTCACATTTCGGAGCTTAAGTTGCTTTCTTAGAATCAAATGTAAGAACTGATCACCCCCCCATATTAAACTTAATTTTGTTAGATTTACTTCCATCTGTTTTGATCTTGTTATGACCCAGAGCGAGGCTTGAGGACACAGCTCTGTCATTAAACAACTTTATCTAGGTTAGCATTGATCTATTAACCTGCATCTTTTGGGGCAGAACCCTTCATCTAGTGATAAATCGTTTTGTGTTTACCATCACCCAGATGAACCACCTGAATTTAGACCAAAATATCACTAGAGATTCTGCAAAATTTCATGTTGAAGTTTAGGTCTATCCTTTTTCTCTGAAATACCTGTCTAAAACTCTAACAAAACTAGAAATATAGTAAACATTACATACACATGTGCAACATAGTCTCTGTGTATTATGTTTACTCTATTAAGACAAATATACACAAATGGTCTTACTTGGAATTCATAGCAACTCCATGAAAATAGGTAGGACATCCTCCCCCTTTCCCATTTTACAAGTGAGGGAGCTAAGATTCATGTTGATCTGTCCTGACCAGAGTCAGAGTCATTGAACTCACATGCAGCCCACTTCTGAACCCATTGTCACACAGAATTTCCCTTTCGTTGTATCCAACTGGTGTTAGACCCTTTGCCTACAGCTACACACCCAAACTTTCACAAGACATGAGCTAATCATTAGTTTGGCTTGTCCTAAACAGCCTCACTAAAATATGGAGAATCATAGGATATCAGTGTTGGGTGGGCCTCAGGGTTCACCTCACCCAGGATCCCCTACACTCCAGAAACTCCCACTACGACTCACCATGAAGGTCCCAGACCCTCTGAATTTATTCTGAGGGTGGGAGGGGCTCATGCTCTCATGAGACTGCCCACTTCACATGTCAGGCAGATTGGCAGTGCCCCCTGATGACAAAGGACAGGACAGCTGCCTCTCAGACCTCCTTTCACACGGCTCTACATCTTCTCCTTGTCGCTGCCAAGGTTACGTCTTCTTGTTCTTCAGGTATTTGCAGAATTACCTTTATCTCCTTCCTCCAGACAGTATTTCTCCAAATTACTTAACCAATCCACCCATGGCCCAGTTCCCAAACCAACTCACAGTCCTCACCCCTCCTCTCAGTGCGTTCTAGCTTCTCAGCATCTTAAAATGCAACACTCGTAATTAAACAGAATGCTCCAGATGTGGTTTGATTGGCACACAACTATTTTGTCTTTTGTTCTGGACTATGCTGTTTCCTAATGTTGTTTACTGCTTTTTCTGTAATAGTTATTTCATACTGGAGATACTTCTGATCTTGAAATCCCTAAAGCCAGAGACTTTTATTTTTTCCTACATGGAGTTAACAACTCCAGCTTCCCCTGATATTGATTGCTTGGGCTTCAGTGCTGGATTTCATAATTGTCCTTCTTAGATTTCATCTTTAGTTTGCCCCATAATTCAATCTATTGAACACCCTGAACTTCAGCACATTGGCTGTTTAATATTGATGTGTCTGATTAACATGCCTTTTATATTTCAACAAAATTCTGGATGAAAATACAAGAATGAGTCCCCGAGGCTGTATTAACTTTCTTGTTATTTCTTGTTTCCTTTCACTATTCTTACCTGTCACTACACCTTTAGATGCCAAATATAAAAGAGATTTAGACCAGTCAGCACTACTTAAGACAACTTGCCAGATACAGAAACACACAAAGAAGTTAGTTTCTAATTGATGAAACCAGTTTAGCCCAACTGGAAGAAGTCAGTAGAGAAAAATTAGGTAAGACCTTGCTTTAAATAGGCTTCAAACATTTCAAAGTTTTAAGGAGGGAGTTGGAAGAGCCCAGGGCGATTTTTGGAAAATTTTTTTTAAAAGTAGATAGAATTTGAACCTGGAGTTGAATATAATTACAATACAATGTGTTATGTATTAGGAAAAAATTATGCACCAAATACCAAGTACTGTGGATTTGGAAGTGTAACTGTGGTAAAATAAATGAAAGTTAAAAGAGGAGGCCACTAGCAAAGGGTATCTGGGAGAGTGAAGAATCCAGAGCTAGGCAGAAGAGGAGGTACACCTGAGTTCCGATGATCCCTGGTCTTGTTGGTTGACCCATTTATTCACTCAACAAAATATTCACAGAGTTCCTGCTATAGGCCAGGCACTGTTTCAGGATACAGCAAGGAATGAAACAGACAAAAGTTCCTGCCTTAGCAGAGTTTACAAAATTTACTGAGAGTGATAAAAAGAAAAATGCATGTTTGGCAGGAGAGTAGAAGTGCTAAAGGGAAATACAAAGCAGGGAAGGAAGACAGAAGATGTCGGAGTGGGAAAGGGTACCTGCTGTTTTAGATGGGTGCCTGGGAAGGCCTCACTAGGACACTGAAGAAGTGGGGGCTGAGCCATCATACGCCAGGGGAAGCACATTTTCGGCAGAGGGAACGGCAATCACTAAGGCCCTAAGGAGGTCGAAGGCCTGTAGCATCTGAGGGGTAGTGAAAGTGCCAGTGGGGCTAGCACTCAGGTATAAAGGGGGAAAGCAGCAGACAACACTGGAGCAGCAGCGGGCTGGGGGTGCAGACCAAGCTAGCCTCGTGGGCCATGTTAAAAACTTTGTCTTTCACTCCAAATGAGAAGAGAGGTATTGTAGGGCTTTGAAGAGAAGAGCAGAATGTTGTAATTTATATTTAAATAAAATTATTTCAGTTGTTGGGCAAGCAAGAGCAGAAGCAGAAAGACCCCTTAGGGCAGAGTATGTATTAGCTGGTTACTACTGCATAACAAACCACCCCAAAATTTAGTGTCATGAAACAATAAGCCTTCATTATTTCTCTACAAGTCAAAAGCATAGTAATCTTGGCTTGTCTGGGCTCATGCAGGGGTCTACTGTTAGCTGTAGGTCAGGTGGGCACCTCTACTGACCTTCATGGGGGAGCTCTCACATGTTTGCTGGTTTGCTAGCTGTGGCCTGCTCTAGAATGGCCTCTGCTGGACCACTGGGTTCTCCTCTCACAGGTTAGCCTGGGCTTATTCACATGCAATGGTAAGTTTCCAAAACAAATGTGGAATAAAGCTTAGATTCAGAATTGGCTCTTAAGCCATATTTTGAGCAAGTTACAGGACTGGTTCAAGTATGTGTGTGTATGTGTGTCTGTGTGTGTGTGTGTGTGTGTGTCTGTGTGTGTATGTTTGATTTTACCTCTTAACTGTAGCAAATTCAAAGACACCTTGCAAAGTTCATGGATACAAGAAGAGTCCCAGATTGTGGCTGTTTTTGTAATTATTCAGAGGCTATAGCACTAACCAGATGATAGATGAGGGTGGTTTTGATAAGAGGAATATCAGTAAATATGATAAAAGTTATTGGATTCTAGATGTAATCTGAAGGTAATGGGTTCAGAGGTGAGAACCACTGTGACGGAGTAAAGACTCCTCCAGAATGACTCTCAAGTTTTGGACCTACACAGCTGGAAACATAGAGTTGCCATTTATGACATGAAGGAAGACAGAGAATAGAAACAATTTGGAAAGACAATTAGGAATTCAGCTTTGGGCACGGTAAATTTGAGGGATTTTCTAGATATTCAAGAGGAATTTTTCAGTAAGAAATAAACTACATGAGCATGGAGTTCAGTGAGGGTTCTGGTCTGTGGACACAAATTTGACACTTACTGCATACAGATAGTGTTTAATGCCGTGGTACTTCAGGAGATCATCAAGGCAGGGGATGTTAATAAAAATGAGAAGAGATCCAAGCGTGGAGTTCTGGGACCTCTACCAGGGAATGAGGAGCTATGGTCACAGAAGACTGAGCATCAGAGACCAGAGAGAGGAGCAGCTGGAGATGGAGTAAATAGATGGTGTTCAATGAGGCTGGAAGGCGTAGAAGAGAAAGCTGATGGAAGAGACTGAAACCATCATTGGAAGAGGCTCGTGTTCCTGTGCATCTCTAAGGAGGTGGATCTGACTACAGGAAAAATGGTTACTATAGTGTTTAAATTAGACTTTATTTCCTGTCCTCATGGACTGAAGAAAGAGGCACATTCTTAAAACCCTAATCCTCCTCTGACAGAACTGTCCTGAGTAGACTTGTTGAGGGCTGAGGGACTTTCACATGCATCTTGGACCCTGATTGTGACAACTCCAAAGATCTTATGGTACCTAGACCTAAAATGATCTCTGATCATCAGCGTATAAACTAACTGGCCAAGGCAATGGACCTAAGCCTCGCTTTGCCCAGCTTGAACTCCTGTGGGTCTCCCAGCAGCACCACAGCTGAATGGCACATTGTTGCATATGGTGATAGGGCAGGGTGGGCGTCCAGGGACAAGTCTTCTGCAGGGATCCAGCTGTCTAGTCTCTCTTCAGGAGCGCTGGCAACTGGTACCTTGAGCTCCCAAGCTGAACAGCTAAGTACTGAAGAAACAAATTTGCTGAAAAGGACCAGCTATTTAATTTTATTCATCCTGTATCGAATTTCTGCATCTCACAGTTTGGGCACAACAGGAGGTGACACTGTTAACTGTTGCGCTTTTCACTTCCTTTTTTTCCCCCTCAGTGAACATAAACATATCATTACACAGTTACACTCCACTATATTTAGAGTTGATTTTTAACTATCTATTAAATCAAACAGGGAAGCTCGGTTGCTCTACCTGGAGCCAGTGGAGACGGCTGGGGAGATGGACTCATTCACTTGCGGGATGAGTGTGACATCTGCTCTGCCAACCACCACGTGCCCCCTGGAGCTCCATCTTCTCTTCTTTGGAGACACAAGCAGACCATTCCAACTGGGAGAGGGCCAGCATCCTGCCCACACCACCCTGAAAACCTCTCATTCACCCATGACCCAGGCTTCAGCTTCATCTCATTATATTAATGGAAGGGACTATTCAGTTGTCCATAGTACCTACTCCATAGTACCTGCTCATCAAAATCATGATTTAAAGTAGCTCAAGATGCCAGAGACATGACAGACTATACAAAATTCCAGGTTTTGTTTGTTAAACAAGTTTGGACAGTGTTGCCAACCACACCTTCTTCTCAGCGTCTTGCAGGGCATATCAGCACCGAAGGCAGCAAGGAGATCTGCAACACAACCTTCCCGACATCGTTCATCCCAGTATTCCTCATCCCGTTTTACTACGGAATCTTCTGTTTTTGATAATGCCTGTTAACACGATAGAACTATCAATTATAGAACATGCTTTAGAAGAGACTGCTGTAATTCATACCAGCCCCGTAGTTTATCACATACCAATCCCAGCCGGGCATTATTTGTGATCCTTATCTCAAAACTGTGTGTGAAGAGCTGGGGATATTTCCTCCACGTTATGTTTTGAGAAACTGAGAAAGAAAGAGGTTGAGTGGCCTCGAGGTCAATAATGGGCATGGAACCGCTAGCTAAGAATGCAGCTCTGTGGCTCCCAGCCCTGCCTTGTTTTCTTTAGACGCGGCTGAGCATGGAAGAAACAGTGGAGGCCTTTCTATGATGATGAGGATCAGGAACTGGAAGTTGCTGACTAGGTGGTGCTGGTGAGGGCTGGCTGTAGCTGGGGAGACGATAAAGACCGGGAGGGCTCATGCTCCCGTGTCAAATTCTTCATTATGCCCTTTAATCAAGTTGAATCACAACATGATGAAGAGGACTTCAGCCCTGTGGTCACACTCGGTTCCCACTCTCCCAGTTATCCGCACCCTTAATCGGCTGTTAGCTTTCAACTTCATCATGGGGTATGAACCAGCTGGACATTCATTTTCTGATTTGAAATCTAATATTCTTTGCATCCTCTCACCTTGCCATATAGTTGCCTCTTCTAGCCTCAAAATGACGTGTTAGGAATTTTAGAAAATAAGAAAGATCTAAAAAATATTTCAGAAATGAAGGACATAAATTACATGCTTGGAAAGATTTGTCTAAGTTTGTGCACCAAGATTTTTATGAAAATTTCTAGTATAGAATGGGATTATGTCAAATTGGTGAACTAGACAGTCCTAGGGTTCCAAATCTTTCAAGTGTTCTTAATGAGGAGAAAACCTAGCATCTGGAATGCATGAAAAGAAACAGGATAATAAGGAGTTTTTAAAAATATGTCCTGGTTCTAGGTGGAGCCATGATTAAGTACCAAATGAAGCCACCTCTCCATTTTAATTTGGTGATTCATGTGTCAAAATTTGCACCTGTTTTTCATAATACATTTTAAAGACGTAATGACTTTATTATATCACTCCACATACATTATTGAATATCTATTTTGTGCAGGTGCTGAGGACTCAAAAATGAATTGTGATTCCTCTCTTCTTGTGGCTGACAGTTTACCAGTGGAGCTCAGTCTTGTCTACTTCTAAGAATATTCAAAATAAATGTGTGCTTCAGTCAATAACACAAAACAAAATGATGGTCAGTATAAAAATATATATGTTTTAACTTTAACAGATTACAGTTAATCAATACAACTTACCCAGTGCCTGTTATGCAACATGACCCTATGAGATACTTTGTTGAATCCACTAAAAGCATGGGTTTCAGTCTCAAGATGCTTAAATTTGCAATCCGTAATTTATAAAGCCAACACAAACACAAACAAAAACCCTAAATTAGGTAAAATGACAACAAATATAATTAGGTAAAATGACAACAAATATAAAAAGTCACAACAAATTAAAATTTGCTGCAGCAAATAAGAAAATTTACAGCCAGCAAATAAGACATAAGTTTGGTACAAAGGAGCCTTTTTGTAGTAGTTTTGGATAAAATGTTTTCATGCAAGAAGACTGTCCTGAATGATAAATACTTTGTTAATGGGATGAAAGAAAAGAATAGGAAGAAAACATTTGTGGCGAAGGCTCAGAGTCAAGAATTGTCAAAGGTGTTTGAAGACTAGTCAGTAGACTGAGGTGTGCATATTCCTTACCATGGCATAGAGAGCCCCCAAATTTTAGGTCCCAAATTTTAGACCTCCCTTGCTTGCACATTGTGCTAAGCAACACTGTCATCCTCTCTCTTCCTCTAATACACCAAACCCTTTTCTAATTTTGCACTAGCTATTCCCTCTGGAATACTCTCCTATGATGTTTTCATGATGAGCTTTTCTTATCAATCATATATGGGCCCATCAGAGGGGCCTTCTCTGACCCAACTATTCAAAATAGCTATTCCTTCAGTGGCTTTCACCTTCCAATTTATCCTATGTTACTACCTGAATTTTGATAATAGTACTTCTCACTATCTGATATTTTACCTTCTTTAATTTTTTATTTTGAATATTTGTTTCCTACCTTATAACTGGACTGCCCAATCCACTAGTCAAAAATGGCTATTTAAAGTTATATTTAAAATCTTTAGAATTGAATAAAATTTAAAATTTAAATCCTGTTACAACAGCCACATTTCATATACACAAGAATCACATATAGTTAATGGTTATATCAGATGATGAAGATATAAAACACTTTCCTCATCATAGAAAGTTCTATTGGATGCTACTGCTCTTGAATGTGATCTCCATGAAATCCACAAGCCTGGTTAGTTCTGTTTAATGCCGTGTCTCTGACACCTTAATAGAATACTGGAAAACATATTTTTGAATGAGTGAATGAACTAACTTCTTAGAGCAGATGGATAATGAGTGAAAGAAAAGAATGAGACTGAATTTATAATTTGAACCAAATATTGAAAAACTCACATGACTAAATGAAGTTTATATGGATAGCTTGCCAGTCAAATGGAAGTCACTAAAAAGTTTTGAAATGGAGAATAACATTATTAAGTCTCCCAATCAAAATGATTCTTTCAGCTGCATGCACATAATAAATTAGAACAGGCAAGGCTGGTGGCAAGAAGATCATCTAGGTCATGGTTGCTGTAAAGATATACTCAGTTTGAGGCAAAAGAATCAATAAAGTTTGGCATCCATGTTAGTAAGAAGAGCCTATTTTATATTGAGGTAACATACAACCTCAACATTCAGTGTTTTTATGCAGCAATAATAGTAACAACAAGAACAAGTTTATTTTTTGGTTTACATGACATGTTTCATGTCGATTGAAAGATAGTTCTGCTCCACAAAGTCACTCAGGAACTAGGCTGATGGTGGGTTCACTACCCTGAGGCTACAATATTTGGAGCACATGACTTCCTTTGTCATAATGGCACAAAAAGAGAGGCTGGCAATTACAGGTGGCTTTTTACCCCCTCACTGCAGAAGAAACTTGTTATTTGTATGAAATATCATCAGTCTGTCACATGGGTCTGCCTGACTGCAAGGGTTCAGAAGATGTCAAAGGGCAAAGATATTTATTTATGTGCTTATTTTGAAACTCATTCTCTGCACCACCTTGAAAATGGAATATGAGGAAATATTGGGAGAGGTGAGCCACACATATCTCTGAACTTTCCTATATACATACAATTTAAGTCTGTATATAAGTAGAATTCACAGAGATATTTGACTGCCTAGAGAGAGGTCTATCCATAATAATAGTAAGTGGCACCAGGTTATAGCAACATTCCAGTGGATGACAGATAATGAAATAATGAACAAGCCATGTGTGAGCACTGATCATTGCCACATACTAAGGAAATTGGAGTGAACAGTGGACATCAGCCCTGCTCTGATAGACCTTAGATTCTAGTGTATGTGACATAAAATAAACAACTAACCCTATAATTTGTTAATCATAATTTTACATGCTACAAAGAGAATGTACAGGGTTTAACAATAAGTATATTTTGTTATTTGTAAAGCTAAATAATCATCGTTTTTGTAATTTCTGCCTTTGTTCCTTTTGTGTTTTCTTTAACTAACAGTTTCTCTGAGAATTTACACCATCCATCAATTGAAAATAATAAGAAAAAAGGTGTTCATGATATGATAGGAACTTTAGAATACATCTCAAATAATCTGTTTACTTATTGAAAGTGATTTACTAATATCCTTCATTCAAACATATTACCTTAGTGTAGGAATCACTACCTCACATGTGTTTTACAAAATGCTTAGTGTTAATGTTAATATTCCAAAATAGGTTAAAAATTGAGGCATACAACACTATGAGAAATATGCTAAAAAAAAATGTATCTTATCAGATCAAGCTTTACATGTTTCTGACCTTGTCACTTTGTGGTACTTTATAAATACCCTATGTTTGATCACTGAATATATGTTGTTGTATAGAAATAATTATCAAATACATATTTATCTCTACGAATTAGGCCGTGGTGCTCCTTGATGGCTATGAAATGAGTTATTCTTCAAGGGCCAGAGTCATCACGATAAAGGTTCCTTTGGAGGTGGTTAACATGAGGTTGACAACATTTTGATAATATTTGTGTTGTCATGTTATTTGGAACTAGTGATACTGGGCAGTTCTCAAAATGTTCCGTTCTCCTGTGATTTAGCATGATTTCTGTTTTCTTCTTTCCCTTTCAAGTGAAGATATTTTCTGGTCAACTCATTTCTGGCAACTGTCCGTGGAATTCCAAGAAGGATTTTACATTATTTATTAGGCAGGTGATTAAGATAACTGACCTCCAAAGGGATATAAACCCAAATGATGTTCCCAACACCTACAAATGCTTCCCAAAGTAAGAGGCAATAACCTCAATGACCCTGGTGCCTTTCGTGCAGCCCAGTGCCCTCTGCATTTCCTCCTGTTCTGGGCTAGAACATCCCCCAGGCTTGTGTGACCCACGGCGATTGGAAGGGCATAATGTGCACATTTCTCGTCTGTAACTGTGGAGGAGAAACAGCCCCTCACAGCATCATTGGCATTTCCGTTTCCCATTCAGCATTGTTTCCCTTCCAGAACAGGCACATTCAGACTTCACACTGGATTCGGCTTCCAAACGTTCAGGGAAGGGGGCAGCGTGGCCAGCACTGCTGAAGTGACACAGCGATTTGATGATGCATAATGTATTACGCAGCAGTGGGGCCACACTTTGCTTCGATGGGAGTGCCAATGACTCAGAGATGAGTGTTATTTCTTTTATTCTCCCCTGTTTTAAAGGCATAAAGTATCGTGAATATAACATTGCCTGGCCACGCTATAGCTGTGCCTTCCACACCAGTGACCGCCCACATGATCATGGAACTCTGCAATAACATTAGGGGTGTGTAGAAAACTCTACAGCCAATTTGGTCAGTCATGCAGTGCTCAAAATCTCTGGGCTAGGGCTGCAATGGAAGACAGCTTTCCACAAGATGAGCTGCCTGGAACTCTGCAAAATGCATGCTTCAGTGCCCCTGGAATGGCCTGGAGCTGTGAGTGCACTCACAGGGGAGAAGGAGATTGGCAACACAGATGCCAGCAGCCACAGATTTTTGGTTTTCAGTATAATGACTGATTTGATGGCTGTTTTACTTATTTTTCAAAGGTAATTTGGATCCTCTGCTTTTAAAAAGTCACCACCAAATACCACTTTCATATGGTAGAAAGCCATTTATGGCTCAATTGTGTAGAGGAAACTTTGTCTATTTTGCCATAGAGAAGTTAAAAAGTAGAATACACACACACACACATACACACAAACACACACACACACACAGAGGTTAGTATTTCAACAGGGGTAGAAACCCTCATCAGGCACAAGATTTGGATAACAGAACTTGACTTTCAGCAGTGATATGAGATTGCCAATGTGAAGATTATCTATTGAAACTACGTAATCCATACTTTCTGGGATTGTCTTTGCATACAAAAACACTTGGAGTTTGTATAAATTAGCCAGGGTTGCCTGGTCAGAAGGAAAAATCACCGTCTAGTCATCAAGTTAAATCAGTTCAATATAGCTGCTAAATAACAAGAGAAAAAACAATTACAGATTTTCAAGTCTTCAAGATCAGGCATCTGAATTATTTTAAAATTCTTACACAGCATTGATTATATTGTTTTCTTTACATGCCAGAGAATCACAGAACTTTAGAGCTGGAAGGAGCTTCTGAATGATTCACATGAGTAAGTCATGCCGGCATGCCCGAGCTCACAGCAGCTCTGTACTGTTCCTTCCCACCCTCCTTCCTTCTCTAACACGTACGTGCCAGTGCTGTGTCCTCCCAACAGCAAACAGGACAGGCATGCCCTCTTTCAGGAGCACATGGCTTAAGGGGAAAGCAGAGCAAGCAAATGACAATAAAGTGTGACGAATGTATGTCTGGGGAAGTAGAAGTAGACACAACTACGGGAGCACACGAGGGGCTCCCTTCACGTAGTTGGGGGGTCAGACCTGAAGCACTGCAAAGCCACAGGTTAGAGCAGCCTTGGCAGGGATGGCCGAGTTGGAGCTTCTGCTCTCCGTCCAGCGTGTAGCTCCTCAGTGTCAAGTCGAGGTGCTGCTGGGACAATGGCAGAGGCTGTGCCTTTTCTCAGGAGCTGCTTGTTACCCCTCCCTCCTCCTTCTGCCCTCCTATGCCCAGGGGCAGAAGGCAGGCTGGAGGGAGAGGGTGGCTACTTGGCTGCAGCGCTGGCCTTGCTCGCTCCCCTGTGGCTTTCGGCTGGCTCCCAGCAGCAGAAGGACAGGCCCCCTCGGGTAGCCAGCCCGCGGGAAGCTGCTCCGTGCTGTCGGCATCTTATGGTAGGTGAGCCTGTCCCAGATTCCATGGCAGAGAGGTCCTACTAAGTTCCTCCATCTCCCCTTGGTGTTTTTTTTCTTATCTGTCTAGTTGTGTCACCGCAGTAGGGACAGGCTGGGTGGAAGCCTGAACCACTGGGCCTGGTGGCCGAACCGTCACCCTTGTGGGGTTTCGTTGTAGCTTTCCTATCTGCCTCTGAGGGAAGACACTCAACTCATTTTGGGGGGGTAGGGTGAGACCCCAATCTTGACAGATGATTCATCTGCATTATTAGAGGGACTTTTTCTCCAAACACAATGTCCACGTCTAATTTCACAGTGTTAGCCAACACTTTACCCTGATGCGAGGTATTTTGTTGAGGTGAATTTATCCTGCTTATGTATTTTAATTCTCCATAAAATATGCTACTTCAAAATCTTTGAACACTCCTTGCTCATAGGCAAGATTCCACAACACTCTTGTGCAGAGTGGGGTCCCCTGCCTGGAGTGGGGGGGAGGTGACAGGTCTGGGGAGGAAGTCCCTGTGAAGGAATCCTGTCCTCTAACCCCTTCCTACAACAAACGGCACATGCACAACGGCCGGAGAGGGATCGTGATCACTTCTGGAAATAAAATATACTTTAGTGTAGGTGTCCCTCACTGCAGGGAAAGGGGAGTGGCAAAAGATGATGTCAGGGACGTGGGCAGGACCTGCCGGGGGTGGGGGGGAGGGAGGTCATTTACTACAAGGACAACGGGAAGAGGGGCACACTCAAAGGGGAGTAAAACTGGATATGTGTGGGGAGATCTGTTCTCAATTGATAGTCATCCTGAGGATAGTCACGTAAGGGGTATTGCTGTTCCCATTTTACAGATGAAAAGCTGAGGGTCCTGCACCGGGTCACAGAACTACGGAGTAACGGACACAGGACAAGAATGGGTCATCTCTGCCCAGGCCACTCCCAACGTTCCAGCACTTCACACACCTAGAGCAGCCCGACTACCTTACTTCCAGTGCGTGAACCTTTCCCAGCCTGTGCGTGTGAACGGCGCCTCTCTTCAGTTGCTAGTGATGGTAAGTGGCTGACATCTCAGTCCGTGCTGCTGTGACAAATCACCTGAGACTAGGTAATAAACAGCACAAGTTTATCTCTCGTGGTTCTGGATGCCAGGAGTCCACGGTCTAGGTGCCAGCAGGTCCTCTGTCTGGTGAGGGCCTGGTCTCAGGGAGGAGAGGAACACTGCGTCCTCACAAGGCAGAATGTGGAAGAGCCACAGGGCCCCGACCCCACGTGAAGCCTCCGTTGGGAGGTCCTTAATCCCATCACAAGGAAGGAGCCCTCGCGACCTGGCCACCTCCTGAAGGCCCCTCCTCTCGAGGCTATCACATCGGGTCTTAAGTCTCAGCACGTGAATTTTGGAGGAGACGCATTCAAACCACAGCCGACGACACCGTGGTATCGTCTCCCCCCCTCTTTGGTGACATCGTACCATTTGTTAATTTAGAGAAAAAAGAGCTCAGCCACTTTTCAACTTTTTTCCTCTATATTAGGTAATGTTTTAATATTTTAAGGTAGTTACAATAGACTAGACTACAGGGTATTAGATATAATCTAAAAGTAAAATTTGATCTTTTTCTCTTTTTGAAGTTCGATCATAAAAGTAACTTATGGTAAGGAGTTAATAGACATTCCTTTTTGGAGTAACTTTATTTTGCTGAGGAAAAAATCAGTTAAATTTAAATATTCTGTGGAGAAAATTCACTTATTATGGAAAGAAGAAATCTGCTGAACTGCCCAAAAATAACTCAGGCGGTTAACGTTCCCCAGCTTGCCTACACTATTGATACAGTTAGTTTACTATGCTGATCCCATCTGTCAGATATACCTGGTTTCAGATGGGGTGGTATTTGCTTGCTGAATTAATGAAGAATATAGGATCTTCAGAGAAAAAGTATATTTCATTTGATGCATTATTTAACTGAAGTCGTTATGTGTATTAGTGTGTGTCTTAAATGTTGCTTTTAATCCCAAAATACAGAATTAAACACATCAATTAATACAAAACACTTAGATGAGATAGATCAATCCCATATTGCCTACCATGATCTGATGAGACAAAATAGGAATTTTTAAGGATCATTTTCTTTGTAAGCTAAATAAGACTCAAGGGCAAAGAGTTTGAATTTGATGAAGACAAAATAATTTGCTAGTATAATTTAGACTAGTCATTTATTATTTATTCACAACACAACTATGAGAAATAGCTAATAAATTTGGACACTTTTATGATTTTAAAGAGCTTTTCCCATGCAAAATCTCTTTTAAGCCTTTGGGTTTATCTTAAGCCTTTCAGGAGGACATACTGAACACAGCTGAATCAGATAATGTCTTTGTAGGATGGTGGTAAAGACTGGGTTTTGACATTAAATATTCTAGAGCTCAAATCTGAGCTGCGGAGTTGTCAGATGTGGGACCTCGGGTGAGTGAATGAACCATGTGTCAGTATTCTCATCTGTAAATTGGAGATGACCACATCTACCTTATAGAATCACTGTGAAGATTAATTTTGTTATGTGCATACAATGCTTTTGACACATCTTACTCAGAGAGTGGTCCACAAAAATGCACATAGACTCAGCAGCTATAATCATTTGGAAGGCAGGGATTATATTAAATCTGTGCAAATGCAAATATTCTATTTGTACACAATTGTATGTGTGTGGTAAACAGGGGGAGGGTTGGGACAAGGCACCACTCCAGCCTTTCTTAGCCTCTTCCAGCCTGTGTGTTATTATGTCTCCTGAACCCAGAGTTACAATGCAGTACCATGATTGTCTTTATACAAATTTAAATATCTCTTGGATAGGCCGGCAGCTGCAGATAAGATGAATTATTTTAGCCTAGCCATTTTGGACTGATTGAAAAGGACAAAGTTTTCAGGTAAGCAGCCCTGAGCCATGAAGTTCACATGGAGTAAATAAGGGCAGAAGCAGCCTCTATTTGATGGGAGATGGCATGTCGATGCAGAGCAGAGCAGGGACCAAGATCGGGAAGCAGCTGTTGACGTTAAATGTATGTAGGATCTGATATGACATGGTTTATGCCAAGGCTGAACCTGAATGCCTCAAGAGGGAGATCGCCTCCCTATCCCTGCCCACAGTACATAGGAATCAGCAATTACAGCAGGAAAAAAAAATGGAGGTAAAATCATATTTATATTCACTTCCAACAAATAATAAGATGAATATTGTTATTATAATGTGTTAGACTTGGGGGGCGGTGTTGACACAGACAAAGGAAAGCCGAATCTGAGAGGTCATAGTTAGAGAGAGGAGGAATGGGGGATAAGCCACTTGTAAACTAAGCACAGAAGCATTTCCTTCCATGCCACATGGTTCTAAAACTTTGGTGTACTTAAGCAACACCTGGGTCCCAGCCCAGATCCTGAGCATTAGAATCTGCCTCCCTTGCCAACCTGCCAGGGTTAATAAAGCTGCTGAAGAAATCCACAGCAGTGAGCAGGTGTAAAGCACCTTGCTAACTGTACCCCTACACACATATAAGGGGTTAGTACTTTGCCTCTTCAGGACCACTCAAACTAAATCCGCAGGAATAAAGTGGGCATGGAAATTGGAGACTGCTCCAGGATTGACTCATTCATCCCTTCAGTTATTCATGTACTTTTTCCTCAATAAATATTTAGTGAGTCTATCCCGACACACTTCCAGGTGCTCGGAACAGACAAGTGAAAAAAAGAGACAATGTTGCTGCCCTCACATGGCTTCCCTTTCAGTAGAGGGGACAGCCCACAGGCCACACATCAGCGGGTAAGTGAGCAATGCCGGCTGGGATGAGCCATGGGAGACGGTGCTGAGACAGGGCTACTGCAGCAGAGACCTGAACAAATGAAGGGAGGAGCCGTGCAAATATCCAGGCAGCGGCAGAGCAAGGCAAGGTCGCCAGGACAGGGATTTGCTGGGTTTGTTTGAGGATCAGCAACAAAGTCCACAGAATAGCAGGAGAATTACAGGTCCTAGTTCAGGGCTGGGCTAAGGGGGTGAGGGCTGAGGGTACATACAAGGCTCTGGATTTTTAGCAAGAGAGGAAGCCATTGGAGGGTGGTCTTCAGTAGAAGAACTTTGTGATCTAATTTAATTATAAAAGCTCATTCTGTCTGCTGGCTGGAGGACAAGGAGAGCTGAGGCAGGGTGGTCCCTGCAGAACCTGCTATAACGGTTTGGGTGGCAGTGCTGGGGGCAGGGGGATGGATGTGCTGGGTCTAGGGTGTCTTCTGAAAAAGCCATTGACCCATCTCCTCAGGCCTGCTTTGAAGGACTTCACTCCCACTCAAATCGATATTCCTGCATCGTGTGTGCAAGGCCCTGGGCGCCACAGCTCTCGGGACACAGTAGGTGGCCCTGAGGTTTACACATCAGGTGGAATCGAGGGATTATGCAAAACCCAGGCACAGCACATGGTCCTCACAGGTTGACGTTGATGACCGGGACACTGAGTTTTGCTCAGACATTACTGATTTTCCTTGTGTGTGTTCACGTGCTTGTGTGATACTGATACCTCCTATCCATGGACAAAATGTAACTCAGAGCTACTCATTTTTTATGAATTTATGATAAATTCAAGAATTATCCTCAATTATTACCTGTCATCTCATTTAATTATTGCAAGAACCAAAGATTGGTATTACTATCTCTTTCCAGAGATGAAGAAACTTGAAGCCCAAAGGCTCTAAGACCTTGTGCAAGGTTTGGAGGCTAATAACTAAAATAACAGGCATCGTCTTAACAGGTCTGTCTGACAGCGGACCACACGGTCTTTGGACAATACTGTGCTGCCTTGTTGAACAATTTCAGATGGAAACTTCGGACAGGCGTCTGTAGCAGATACTGTGGGGAGACTCACTCAAGCGCCCATTCTCTCTCCTCTTTCGTAGAGGCAGGGAAGCCACACGTCTGATTTTTATTTGTAGTTTCAATCTGGCAGTGGCCACAAGAGATAATTCTGTCCCATGGGAAAGGCTTCCTTTCTAAATAAAATTCAAAGTCTTGCAAAAAGAAGGATTTTTTAATTCTCCCACCTCTGATGACAGAGGCACAGCAGCTGTCTTGTGACTATGAGGATGACAGCCGCACAGTAATGAGAGCAAAGCAAGAAAACAGAAACAACTTTGGCTTTGTGGTTGTTCATTGTGAATATAATTACACCTTTTTTTTTTATCATGAATCTTACCTACTTCCAGACTTAATGTTAAAAGAGGAAAATGATTCCTTTATTCGTTAGTCTCTCAGTGGTGATCACATTTTTAACTTATTCACTCTCAAACTTGAAGGGTTAATATGTTTCCTCCATTTTTTTATGTGTTACAGTCTTGGAAAGAACCTGAGTGATCCAAGGGATCTTTCAGTCACATAACTTGATGGCTGAGGAAACTCAGAGGGGAGAAGCTTGAACTGGCAAACACAGAAGTAATCGTGGCAGGTCGCCCAGCTCCCAGCCCACCGCTCTCCACTAAACCCAGCTGCGTGTCAAGCCGGCAGCCCATGAGCTGAGTGTTTAACTGGCTCTTTCTATTCCCAGGGCAGCAGCCTGCCTATGTGAACAGCCAGCAACACGTGTTTGCTGGTGGTGACCATTACAAAGCTGGGCTGGGTTGGAGGCAGGGTGGGGGAGCTGCTAACCGACAGCGCATTAGCCCCGCGGCACGAGGCACGGACACCGGGCGGCCGGCGAGGGCAGCTCAGCACGGACAGCGGATGAGCAGAGTGCGTTTCTGGTGCTTTTAATTTCATATGATTAGAAAAAGGATATCGCGATTTTTAAAAAGTGGGGTGGTTTACCTTCACAGGAACAATACAGGAAACTGTGAATTATGAATCTACAAAGGCTGCAAAGAGCAAGTCAAAGCACTGGGTTCTGGAGAATGATGCCCAGTGTGAGTGAGTGAGTGTGTGTTTGCATGTGCCTGTGCATGTGTGTGTGTGTGCATGTGCGTGAGAGAGAGCACAGATGGGGCTGAGGGATGGTGTACAAACAGGAGTCAAGGTGAGGAAGGGAAGAAAGACAGAACTGCAAACAGCCTGGAAACAGTGCAAAGCAGCTGAGAGAGCAGCGTGGGGTGGATGGTCATTACCACTTCCTATTATGTGGTGTCCTCCCAGCAAAAGAAAAATGCATTCCTGTCCTTGGCTGTGTGGTCCCCAGGGCCTCCCTGGGGTTACAATCCGCATCCCCACCCCACAGACTGAAGTATGTGCTCCACTCCCCGGCACGTGGTTTAGCCCGGCTCTTTTCCCTCTGCCAGGTCAGCAGAGCGGACAGGGCTGCCCCTTCATCTGGAGGGGGGAGGGGAAAGTGACCTGGAGCCAGGTTGCAAATCTACAGCTGACCTGGAACCAATAGGTGACTTGAGCAGGAAAGAAGCCTTGGCGGTTCTTAGTCACAGAGGCTTAGGGAAGTTGTTCGCTATTAAAACATGATAACAACTATACTTTTTTGAAGTTGTTACAACAAGTAAACGGAAAGGACATTCTTGGGGGGGAGGGGAGAGAGGGAGGAGGGCGGGAGGTGTCGGTGATGGGCCATAATAATCATATACATTGTATATTGACAAAATAAAAATTAAAAAAAAAAAATAAATAAATAAATAAATAAATAAATAAAAAACAGAAAACAAACAAACAAACAAACAAAAAAACATGATTTAGCAAAAACGGGCCGAACCACAACCTATTAAGAGCTTTCAGATCCTTCTGTTCATATTGTCCAATAACAAAATCAAGTAGGTGCAGAGGCTCAAGGAGACATCCCACCTTTAACAAATGAGGTTAGTACAAATAAGAGTGCCTGGAAATCACAAGTGACATCTATGTGTGCCACCATCGCCAGGAATCAGCAGTCCAAGACACAGGAGCTGCCTGGTCTCGTGGCCCACAGGGCTGCTCTGCGGTGGATATCTGCCCCTGTTACTTCTGTCTCTGGCAGGTTTCTCTTCCCTTTCCTTTCTTCTCCCAATCTGTCCCCAAATCTAAAATGGAATAATATCCCTGAACCAGCCATGCAGAAAGATAAAGTAAATCACTCCTGCAAAGTATTAGGGGCTGCTCAAAACAAAGTCTGTATAAATACTGGCTCTAATTATAACATTAATATGGCTGGGATCATGAAGGCAGAGACAACCGACATATGGCAAAAGTTGCAGGCCCCAGAACTGCAAATGAGAGATGCTTTCTCAAAGAGAAAGCAGGTTGCCCAGGGAAACGAGCTGCCCTGCGTCACTGCACCCACAGCAGCACCCCCCAGCCGCAGGGCACCCCGCGCTGGAGACGGTGAGCTGCCAAGCCTGCTCGGGGAGGGACCCCCTGGGCAGGCCTCTCCAAAAATGCTAGCTCTGTTCATGGACTCCTCAAGTACTATGTACCAGGCACTGTGCTCAGTGATGGGGACAAAAAAGAAACGGTCCCCCCTCCAGGCATTTGGGGACATTTGAAAGAGAAGCAATAAGCCAGCCCAAATCCATGCCTGGTGTGATGGGTCAAAGTCAGAAGGCTGTGCCTTGGGAGATGCCAGAAGAGGCAGCTGCCTAGAAATGAGAGTCCGAGAAGGTGTCCCAATGAGGCAGGCTCCAGCCTGATGGACACTATGGGGACTGCAGAAAGGGGAGGGGAAGCTCTGAACCAAGTCTCCTTCTCTCTGAGGGAGGTAGGGCCACTTGGAGGTGGGGACAGCAAACAACACAAGGACAGAGTGCCTGGCTAGACAAGTGTGGGACTTTCCTTCCAGGCTTCCAGGCCCGTGCAGCTTTTCCAGATCCTATGCTAGGTCCTAGCAGGAAAGGCCTCTGCAAAGTCACATGGCTCACCTCACCTTGGGTTCTGGAAAGCCTTAGGAGGGTTCTTTTCTCTGCTGCCTCCTGGCGAGGTTGCCCCTTTCCCCCGCAGCAGCCGGGCCTTGGGGGGTGTGCAGGAGACGCAGAGTCTCCAAGCGCCTGCAGGGGTTTCCTCCTTGGAGACTCCTCTTCACCATTTGGTCTTGGTTCATCATCCAGGCCAAAGACCTCTCCATGGTCAAGTTTCTCATTTAAGCAATTAAATACCATTTTGTGCTATTCAAGATAGAGAAATCATGTGTAAATTATAATGCTTTGGGTTGGTAAAGTGGGATGAAAAAGTAGTGCTTTCATATACTCAGGAGGGAATACAAATGGCACAACTTTTCTGGAAAGCAGGTGATGTGTGTGTGTGTGTGTGTGTGTGTGTGCATATTTTGAGAAAGTATATACTTTAACCAAGTAATTCCACTTCTAATAATAGATGACAGGGAAATGGTGATATTCACAAAGATGTGTGTTCTAGGATGTAAAATACTCACTAAGTGGTGCATATGATAAAATAATGGTGACACCTATGTCCAACAACAGAGGAATGATTAAACTTGCTATGGTGAGTTCATTGCAGAACAGATTATTTAAACATTATTTTAAATAAATTGGTGGAAGTTTATCACTAAAATGCCATGTGGAGGGAAATACAAACTGCAAAATCCTTGAGATCCTATATCTTAGATAAACATATCATGATTTCAATAACGTTGTTTCAGGATTGTAAGACCATGTGATTTTTATTCTTTGTGTTTTTTTTTTCTCAATTTTCACATTTCCTACAATGAGGCTGTCCTATTAACAAGTCCTTTAAAAAGTATTAGGAAGAAACTGGAATAGAAATTCTCAGAAGGTTGCAGGATTGGTCTGGGATGGGGATGGATGGAAGATCCCTGGGGCAGGATTGTGGGGGGCAGTGGTGAAGGTCAGGCTCTGTGTCTTGGGATCCCTTCTGGTTCTGACGTCCCCATAGTTGGTCACTGAGACGGCTCATTTATTCTTTCAATAGGCATTTACTACAGACCTACTATGTGTCAAGTAAATTATTCTCACCTTCAAACTAAATAAACCAGGACATTGTAACTGGTCAATATCATATCTACAAATAAGACCTATGAACGGGAAATATGCCACGGTTTTCTTGATTACTTTGGCCATGAAATAACCTCACACCTTCCCTTGAGCTAGTCTCCTGGTTTACTTTCTCAAAAGCCAGAGCCCCTTGCAGAGAGCTTCTCCAGGCTCGTCTGTCCATCCTGCTCTAAACCCCCCTGCCCTGCGCGTGGACACACAGGCACACACACTCGCACACGCAGGGACAGACGTCCTGAGCTGACGGGCTCTCTGGCTAAGCTCCCGCAGCCATCAGCTGCTGTTTATCTCTTCGCCTGCTCATTTGGCTCCTGGGAGGATGTTTCAGCAGACTTTTTAGAGAGAAAGAGAAAAAATACAATAGCTCATTAAGCTAATGACCCTGAGCCAGGCTGGCTGCAAGCGAACAGAGGCAGGGACAATTGTGGAGCTTTCTGCTGGGCGATCCCTACACAGGGCGCTCTCTTTTCTCCCCCTGCTTTTAACTCTCTCACTAAGGAGCAAGGAGAAGTCTGCTTATCTGCATTTTGGGCAGAAGTTCCATGCTCAGCTTGTCTTCAGCTGAGAGATCAGCCGGTGGAAAACAACTGTAACACAGAAATTGGTCACAGCAACAGGAATGACGGTAACGATCACACCCCCGTGCGTGAATGAGCCTTTGAGTTTAGAAATCACGGCTACACCCTCAACTCACATAATTCTCTCTCACCCTTTGAAAGGCTCGCCCTAGTGTTGGTATCTCCAGAAACGAGGTTGGAAAAGTTAAGGAGCTGGATGAAGGTCTGAATTCAAGGAATGGTTTAAGTTAATCCCATGCTTGAGGTTTTGACCAAAGGTACTTCCTTCCCTGTGAAGCCATCACAGCCAAACCCTGTGACTTTTCCATGAGGAGTTTATTGGAGTCTATTTTTATGTAATTTTCAGAGACATGTGCTTCTTCTTATCTCCCTCAGTTTTTCACCCGTGCCCCAACTGCCTTGCCCAGTCTGTGGTTTTTAAGCTCTTAACACCCTTTTCCCACCCAAAACAAGGTGGCCGCATCACTGCTTTTGAGCACAGATCAGGGGTCCTTCAGTCCTCCTGCAGTTCCCGTTGGGATTTCCTAACACGATTTTGGGACGTGAGGGGGAAGTGGCGGCGTCACTTACCAGACTTTCTTTCAGGGCCCTTCCAGCACATAGAAAAACAAACACACACCACGTTGTAATCTTTCTTCAGAAAATTTGAAGGAACCGATCAGAACTGTTTTTAAAAAATGGGGGAAAAAAGTAAGAGGCTATAAGCAAAGCCTTGGAAAATACAAAGGGGGGCTGACACAGACATTTTCAGACCCTGAGGCCCATTTGACCATTTCTGTTGAGCTGCAAATTTACTTCTGAGCTTGCTCTCAGCCAAAACCAAATAGAAATATTTGTGCATCCTGTGAATCACTTTCTCTCTAATAATGACGCCTAGTTATTGGACGTGAGCTGCAAGTTAGATTCTGTTCTAAGCACTTCACATGGCCTAACTCATTTTATCCTTCACAATACCTCATACAAAAAAAAGAAACAAATGAAAAACGTGACTCTGTAAGCAATGCTATTTTACAAACAAGGAAACTGAGTCAGAGTCAGTTAAGTAACTTGTTCAAGGAGATGCAACATATAAGAGCCAATGTTGGCATTCAGCGTACGCACCCTAACTCCAGAGATGAATCCAATTGTTATTTCTGTGCAAACAGTCTAAAGAGAACCCCCCAAAAATAAATAAATAAAAAAGAAAAAAACTACTTCTTCAAGAAAGACAGCACATTGTCTGGCATATGAATTTTTAAAACATTTCAAATATATGTCTATATAGCAAAAATGAAATTTCACAGTGAACCTCATCAGCATGTCTGTGGTACTGCAGGTGCTAATGCCCTCCATTAAAAGCTGAGGACATATCAGTGTTATTTTATATTGAGGGTACAATTTGATACACCTGGATATTTCAAATAAGATTAGTCATGAAGGGCTAATGAATAAATTCTCCGGGAACAAATAGACTTTAAAAAAATTTCTACAAAGTACAAAACTATCCCATTTACTAACTTGGAATGTGTTGCTCAAAATCTTTGGAAAATTAGACAAAGCAAAAGGGCTTTGGGAGAAAGAATAACCTGGTTTCTCACCGTGTATTATACATAAACGACTTTGCTGCCCAAGGGTCCTGCATCTTAGTGACAAGCTCTCTATCAAAACTGAACCTTACACTTGACCTGTCAAAGCCATAAAATAGAATCTATCACCCTACCCTAAAAGGAAGTATTAGAGACAAAGTAGATTTCTAAACTACTCACCATCTGCTTTGGCTGAGAGCTAATCAATAATACTTATTTCTTGGTAGGTGGGGCACTGACCCAAGGATCAATAAACTCTATGAAATGGGTGATCAACTCTGGATTCTTAAAGTTACACAGGCAACTTCCTTTTTTTTTTTTTTCCTTTTTGTCTTTTTTTGTGACCAGCAACGGATCGCAACCCTCAGTGTCGCGCCCGTACCTCGCTCAGCCAGTGAGTGGCTGGTCTGTATGTGGGATCCGAACCCTCGGTGGGAGCGCCGCCGTGCTCCCATGCGGCGCACTGTAGCAGTGCGCCACCAGGCCGGCCACAGGCAACTTCCTGATGGCCCCTCTCAAATATTTTTTGTAGACATTTTCAAAACATATGTCATTTTTTTCTGTTTAGGAGTATTTGGGATGAAACTTTAATAGTTATTTTTAGAAAGAGATGCTGCTTATATTGTTATAAGATAGAATAACTAAAGTCCTCTCCTCTCCTCAACTCTGGAATCAGCCAGTCTTAACCAAAGGAAGGCCAGGCATTAGTGTCTGCGGCATGACCAGCACTGGCCGCTCTCAGAACGGGCCTTTTCTGGAGGACATGCAGAAGGACAGCCGGCCTGCCTGCAGGCACAGCTCACTGGGCTGCTGCTCTGCTTTCCTGATTAAGTGCATCATGTCTCAGCTGGGACTAAGCTCTGTCTTCAGTCCCTATTTGCATTGAGCCCTGCCACGCTACAGATGCCAACCCCACCTCCGATTCCTTCTCTGTGTTTAAAAAAATTAACAGAATATACTCAAACAAAATCCTACTTACTCAACACTGAAATAATAAATGCTAAGTTTTAGCTCAGATTATTTTAATTAAAAATGAAATCTTAAAGGTAAAATCGGATAAGTTTTGTACTCCCCAGAAGCAACTTCTACTGCAAGCTTGATGTACTCCTATATCTCTCCAGCTCATGTTTCTAGATTGCCCCACATCTCTTTTGTGGTCACAAAGAATAGTAATTCTTTGCATGTTTTAAGATTTTGCATGCAGAGAATCACACTACATGCATCACTCTGCTACCTGCTTTTTCCATATACAATGTTTTCAAGATCTATCAATGTCACTTTATTTCATTCCTTGTTATTGCTGTCAAGTAATATGACAAAGATACAGGACAATGTATATGGAGGGACATTTGGGTTGTTTTTAATTAACAATACTTCACTGTGAACATGCTTGTATGTGATTCCTGATACACATATACAGGAGTTTCCCTAAGGTGTACACTTAATATTGAATTTACTGAGTCATAGGGTGTGAGCTTTTAAACTTCATTAATTACTACCAAATGACGATGTCTGCAAGGTTTCTTGCCCCTCATATCTTTGACAATATTTGATATTTTAAGATTTTTAGATAATGGCTGAGTTAATGATTCTAAAATGCTATCTTCTTATTGCTTTAATTTGCATTTCTCTGATTACAAGTAATACTAAGCATTATTTTATATCTTCATTGAAAATCTAATTTCCTCTACTTGTTTGTATCTTTTGGCCATTTGTATTAGTCTTTTTCTTATTGATTTACAGACATTTGTACAAGTATTGTATGTTTATCAGTCCTTTGGCTGTTATGTGTTTTGCAGATAACTTCTCCCAGGCTTTGGCTTGTTGTCTATTTTTGTGTTTCCTTTTATTATACGGAAAAATTTATCTGTTAGTAGTCTCATTGATTAATCATTTCCTTAACGAGTTGTGAATTTTGTGTCTTGTTTAAAACTTTTTTTTACCTCAGGGTCTTAAAAGTAGTCTCCCAGGGCCGAGCCCATGGTGCACTCAGGAGAGTGCGGCACTGGGAGTGCAGCAGTGCTCCCACTGCGGGTTCGGATCCTATATAGGGATGACCGGTGCGCTCACAGTGCTCACTGGCTGAGCGTGGTGCGGCCGGTCTCAAAAAAAAAAAAAAAAGGACAAAAAAAAAAAAATAGTCTCCCATACTTTCTTCTAAAAGAATAAAATTTTTGTTTTCATGTTTACATATTTAATCCATTTGGAATATATGTGTGTGTGTACATGAAGTTGGTAGTATAATTTTAATATCTGTAACCATAGGGAAAGCCAATTTTTCAGAACTCACTTTTTGCATGTCTTGTCACTCTGCTGGGTCTCTGTAACACTCAGGTTGTCACACATGTCACAGTTTGCTGATCTGTTTGTCTATCTCTTCATCACTACAACACTATAATTTACTTTAGTTTTATAAACAATTTCTGAGTAATATTTGATCAGATGTGTCTGGCGTTGCTTGTCACATTCCAAATTTTTTGGCTAATCTGTACCTTCAATTTCTTCTACAAATTTTAGAATCAGTTACATATTATTTTTTATTGGATAAAAACTCTTGTGATTTTGATTGAAATGTCCTTGGGTTTATAGCCAATTTTGAAAAGAATTGACGTCTATATGGCTCATTCTCTCCACAAGTTCAGTATATCACTCTGTGTATTCAGATCTTTTCCCTTCCTCAATAGTATTTTGTATTTTTTTCATAATGTTGATACACATTTTTCTTACAGTTATTTCTTATAAATAGTTTAACTGATATTATAAAATTTACTTTTGTTCTATTACAAATTTTAATTAGCTGTGAATTCTGAATTGAAGCATTACTGGTTTTTATATATTGGTTACTATCCAACAAACTTACTAAGCTCTCTTTTTTACTTCCAATAGTTTGTTGGTTATTTTAGATTTGTCATATGGGAAAAAAAACTATCTGAAAATTATTACAATATTAATTAACTGTAATTAATTGCAATTTTATTGCAATTTTAATTTAGCTCTTCTAATAGTTCTTATTTATTTTTCTTGTTTCATTGCATTGGATAAGATTATTGAATGGTACTGATGATACCAGGGACCTTTCTCTGGCTCTTGATTTAAATGTAAAGGCTTTTAGAATTTTGTGCCAATGTGAATACAGAGATGAGTAAGAGATATGCTTGCCACTGAGTTATATTCTAGCACAGACGAAGATACATAAAGAAAAAAGTACAAAATGGATAATGTACAAGGTGGAATGTGTATCTCCAGTTAATAACTTCTGCCTTTACAGTCATAAAGCCAACTTCCTCCTTAATATTTCAGCCTGGATGTCTTACAGAAATCTCAAATATTAAATGTCTGGAGTGGAACCCATGACACACACTCCTTTCCCCATTCCTGCCTGTTCACAGACTTTCCTAAGTGGCTTCACCATTCAGCCAGCTGCTCAAGATAGAAATCTAATTGTGATGTTTGCTTTCTGCTTTTTTCTCATCTCTAAACTATCCAGTCTATTAACAAAACACATTAAATAGAAGTAATAAATATAACTTTTTACAATCCAAAAAAGCAAAATTTACTTCTTGCAAAGGACTTTACCCCAAAAATAAACCTAAGGGAAGAAACTTAAAAATAACTGTTTTAACTACTGCAAACCTATTAAAGTCAATGAAAAATACATACAGAAATCCAGTGGCTTTCCTTAAATTCACTAGGAAAATACAATGAAAAAATGTAAAAGATACCATCATAACAACAGCAACATTTTATCATATTTAAGAATAAATATGTGTTTGATTAAATAAGTAAACAAACAGATAAATACATTTATTATTACAAAATCAATTTAACTTGCATGCTAGTCTGGTGGGAAATTTTAAAAATATTTTTAATAGCTACACACATAATATTTTACCAGGCAGAGTTGGATATTTTGATTATTTAAATTTTAGTTGTTACTGGTAACATTGCAATGAATATTTATATGCATCCATATTTCATTTGGTGTTTCCTATTTGTTATTAGAATTGATTCCTGGGATCAAAACTATGGGCTCAAAAAGAACACCATTCTGAGGACTCTTGATGCAGAGTGCCAGTCTGCTCCTGTTCCATCAACCTTGTGGAGCACACCAAGCCTTTCTTGCATGAATGTTCATGTCAGGCTGTTACAACCAGGGTCATTAGCAAAGATCTGGAAACAGAGAGAAGATAAGAAGCAACAGCTTTGTCTGTAACAATCCCAGTCTCTTTTGCTGGACATTTCATGCATGGGCATGCCTTGCAATTGGTAGAAGCCCCCCACCATAGGTTGTTAGCTGAGCACCAAAGGTGCATGCTTGTTAGAATGCCAGTGTCCCTTACTGGCTGATGCTCTGAGGAAGGCTTCATGGTGGTGGCATCACTTGACATGGATCTTGAAGGATAATTAAGTTGGACTGGATGCAGTAGCAACGTTATATATAACAGGCAAAAAGAATGGCAGGAACAAAAGTAGGTCAGAGAGATAAGAGCAGATGTTGCCCTAGGCAGGAGGGCTGGAAGAGGGATGACTTCACACTAAGTGAGCTGAGAAAAAAATGAGGAAAGACAGTGTGGGGCACAACTTCACTTGAAACGGTGGGGTTTTCAAACTGGTGGCCCATGGCCCCCATCAGACCTATAAACATGTTTGTTTATCCCACACAATCATTTTTCATTTGAGGCAACATTTAAAAATCAGGCGTTTTCACATATAAGAAAAGTAGGAGCTCCCAGCACTGGGCCTGTGTCTTCACCTGGCCGTGGCTAGCTGGAGCTGCGTCTGTGGGGGACACGCCCTGAGGGCAGCTCCCCACTCCTGCTGTGCTCTAGCACTTGGGCCACCTACTCCCTGCTGAAAACAACAGCCTTTCTCACTCTTTGCTGCTCAGCACAGTCTGTTTTGGGGGAGGTAGCAGGATGAAGAGAAAGAGTCACTGTGCTCTTTGTAGTTTCCCATCCAAAAGACCTTGGACAAATTCACTCACCTTCTAGTCTTCTGTTTAGCAACACAAACAACGACGAGGTGGAGGTGCACACTCCCCGAAAGCACTTGAACATTCAGATTCACTGACTCTAACTGGAGGTGGTTCAATCCCAACAGCAACTTGCATTTATGTAGTAAATAGTACGAGCCCCAAACGGGAGGGGACCAGAGGGTCAGAAGGGAGAGCCATAGCAGGCCATTCAACTCTAGCTGCTCAGTGTATTAAAAAAAAAAAAAGAAAAAAAAAAAGGCTTTGGGTCAATGTTCAGCCACAGAAATTTCTCCTTTAGTCTCTCCCATGGCTGCTGTCTCCTGAGGATCCTGTAGTTGACCTAAACGGAGTAGGCTACAAAGAATTTAAGCACTCGATATATTCTGAAGTGACCCTTCATGTCACATCTTCCTGGACACCACCCCTTCCTTGACATTGGAGTTTGGGGCTGTCTTGAGCTCGGCAGAGCACCGGCGTGATTGTGGGCTTTATGGCACAAGCCCATTGAATAGTTTGTCATTTTGTAAATCAAAGCAGCAGACACATAATCAGAAAAATTAACTCCTGAAATTCCCCTAAAAATACTGTCAGTAATAAGCACCTCTCAGAGTTCTCTGTGAAGGCACAAGGAAAGCTGGATAACCCAGCCCTGGCTCTGTGCAGAGGAAAGGTAAGGATTGATAAGTTTTGCCAACTGAAGGAAATTTTATTATGACTGATTCATGCGATTCTCAAAGTTTAGAGAAACACCTGCGGGATCTGCTAAAACCCAGATGTCTGGGACCCATCCCTCGAATTTCTGTTTCCTTTTGGGTAGGATTCAAGAATTTGCATTTCTAAAAATTCCTAGGTGATGCTGATGCTCCTTGTCTAAGACATACACTTTGAGAAACACTGCTTTATCTAATGTTTAATTCAAAACAAAACAAAAAACTGCACGGCAGGGAGTCTGGTGGATCTCAGGCCACAGTGAACTTGTCACTGAGCTGTCTCCCCAGGGTCCTTGGTGTTTTCAGCCATCAGCAGGTAAGAAATACTAATATGGCTATCATATGGAATCTTGAAATTTAGGCAAGAAGATTCAGCAATTATTACCTTTGGCCTATATCGTTGCTGCAAGTCTGAATCTATCTATTTTGCACGTCTCTGATAGAATACCACTTCTTCAAGAGAAGATTTCCCAAAATGGCATCTCTCTCATGGGAAGATTTTCCAAATTTTCCAGTTGGAAAGAATCTTTCCCTCCATGAACAACCATAGCAGGCACCTGAATTTCTCCTAGTGTCTATCCCTGTCTAACTTGGATTGTTGGTATCTGTGTGTGTACGTTATAGGTATCGTATATCCACCTTCCACACCCTAGAAGATACTGACTAATCAAGTCTGGGTTGGTAACTAGGCATAAATCTTTTACAAAAGCACCAAACAACCTTTGATTTACATGCCTGAAAATCCAACACCACGTTAAATGGTGACTGAATACTGACATCACATGTTCAGAAACACATACACACATCTACCTAAATGAAAATATATACTTTTCCAAAGGACCACATCCCAATAGACAATGTGAGAAAAGAGTAATTGGATGCTTGAAGTACAAAAACTTGTTTTTGGAGGAATGTTGTTCTCAAAATGGACACAGCCTTTTCTTTATTTTCCAACCTTCTGCCTAGTTTTGCTTAACTTTGTCTGTGGCTCCTACATATCTTTTTTATTAATACAAGCCTGGGGCATGTGGTGTGTGTGTGTGTGTGTGTGTGTGTGTGTGTGTGTGTGTGAACTCTGTTTCCCTCCTCTTTGGCAGTAACTTCTGTTTTGTATTATGTTCATCTGCATTAAGTCGTTTGGTGTGATTCTTACAGATGGCATAAAAGGGTATTATAGAAATGACGTTTCTAATAGTCTGGACACCGTCCAGCACACTAGAATCATAGGACCAAATTCTTTCATCTAATTAAGTTTGAAGATAATTTAGCTGATTGGTAGTTAGGGTAGAAAGAACTTCTCTAGACCAGGGAGCCAAAAATGGCACATGCTTTAAGTAAACCCACCTCCTGCCATTTTCAGAACTTACCATAAATTACTTCAGCTGAAATATTTCCTGAAATGTATTTGAATCATCTACAGCAGAAATGTCATTGGAAAAATGTGACCCATCACCCACTATTGTGCTTCTTACGAACTCAAATCTGTGTAAGTGCCATATTTCTTTTTCTCTTTTCATGCTTTTGTGAGTACATGATTTGCAAACTTCAGGGACAGACATTAACAATGAAACATTTTTATTAGCAGCACTATTTTCACATTCTATTAGTGGTTCAATTAACTCATGCAAAGTCATACAACCCACTTAATAAATAATAATTGATTATTAGGATCACCTGCATACTATTACAGGCAATTCACTACATACTCTCTTTTGCAAATCAACAGATCTCGTCACAGGGGAGTAAAAGGGCGATCGGGTGGATTGCTGCAATCACTATGCAAAGTTTATGCCAAATCGAAGTACGTCAATACTAGCACCTTGAGAACACAGAAGAAACCACTCCAGTTATAGGACACTCGTTCCTCCCCAGTACCTGGGGCACAACTCCTGCACAGGACTGCTGCCCACTCTCTTTGTGACCCCAGCACTTCACACACACACATAACAGGCACTTCCCACCTGTTTGTAGGGTTTAACATAAAACCTCTATTTCTCCTCTAATTCTGCTTAGAATTCTATGAAAATAAAAATTATGTAGCCCAAAGAATTGTATAATCTCATAGAGTTTGAATTCTGACATTTATTTGCTGAATTCAAAAATAATTCTCAAGCAAGACTAGGAATTTCTCCGTTCAAAATGTGGTATCAAGACTCAGTTAAATTACAGAATGCATTCCATCTCAAAAATATGGCTGACAGCATTTTTCAGGTTAATCCCTTATCTCTGCACCAAAGTCACTAGTTTTTACTATCTAGTACTTTAAGAGCAATTATGTTTTAATATGATTCTGAAATTATTCTCAAAGTTAAACTAAATGTTGGCTGCTTTATCCATTTGATTTCTTCATGGAGTTATTTAACTAATAGCTGTGAAGCCACAAACAAAAACTGGAAAAAGTGGGAAAAAAAAGATTTGTTATCAAAAGCTATGCTTTTCTTTAGTTTTAATTGCCCATACACAACCAGATTAATTTACAATTATGAGCTACCGATAGAAATACAATAACATATTTCACTGAGTCTTTTCCTTATAACTTCAACTTCAGTTTTTATTTTTTTAAGCAATTAATTCTACAACTAACACTCTATGGCTGATGTCATTCAAACTGCCGAAGCTTATGGGGTAGTTAGAAGGATAAAATCAAGTAGTCATTCTACTAATCCCTTTACAAGGAAACAGCTTTCTGCATAAAAAGTGGAACTTATGTGGCCATTAGCAGATGCTACATTAAGCGACCAAAAATATACACATTTAAATTCTTAAGCACAATCTATGAACACTACACAGATGGTTTCCAAGAAACTGTACCTAAATTGATTACGATAAAAATGATCTGCTGCAATTGTTTCTGTCAAAAGGGAGAACAGAATTTGTCCCAATGTGTCGCTCTGCCCACTCATGCAGAGAACCCAGCTGCTGGGACAGATGTTGCTCTAAGCACTTTATTTTAGGGTCATTAAAATGGTTACAGGGGTTAGTCATTCACTGTTTTATAAATTGTGCTTACTAGCTGAGCTCAACAGATGCTAGAAAACTTCTTTGTAGTTGATCAGAAACAAAGTTTCATGTCAGATCCCATCCACCTAGTGCTTAGATGCAGAAATTAGGAACAAATGGGAGCGAGCAGTCAAACAAAGAAGTGGATGAAAATCCAGCTCATTTGATCCAGGAAGGCGTCTTTGCACAGCTCTGCTAATAACGCTAATGCTGCCTTGCATCCTCTTCCACCTGGCAATGCAAAGCTGTATGAAGGTTTGTGTGTGCTACTATTATTTAAGTAGTTTGGGTCTTATACTAATATTGCATAATTGCATTATTAAAATTGACCCAAGTCTGTGCCATTATCCTTGCCAAGGTTTCCCAAATTTGTCAGACAATAATACAGATTATTCTGCTGCCCCTAGAACCCTCTTTAGAAGCTGTTCCAAGAAAGCTCTGGCTCTTTTCATCACAGACCATGGTATTTTCACTGAGCTCTGATTTTGTATCATGGTATATTCAGAAGACACCTAATATATCATCAAAAAACCAGGAATATCAACAAAATCAACCTATACGAAATGATGGGCATACATATGATTCTGGGAAGGTACCTGTTTATGCATAAATATACATGACCCATGCTGATGGTCATTTAAACTATTACTATTACTCTTTAAGAAGCTCGAATGCAGAACTGATAAACAATGCTGGCGGAAATTAACAGAGTCAGAAGACACAGCACGCTTCTGTTATGTAGGAAAATCAGACATTCACAGGAGACAACACGCTGAAGACCAAAGGCCATAATAGAGATGAGCAAAGAGCAAGAGAGAGACAGTGGGAGCCAAGCTGTGAGCCCTTCTAAGGGAAGGTGTTCCAAAGTGGATGGGGGCTGAAAGTATTGTGAAATTAATCTGATTTTCAAGGAAGAACAGGCAGGCAGGGATTTTGGCTACTTAAAAAGACTCAAGGCTTTGCAGAGAGTTAAAATCAAGAAATAAAATATCTAGCTCTGGAAAAAAGGCAGGTCTGCAGTTTGTGGAGCCTGAAGCTGGTACATGTAACTCAGGATTTCCTCTGTAAAGATAAACTACACTTTATAATTCAAAATTAGGTACAGAGTCTTGGCAGTGGCCCATGCAATGAGGGCCGTGGAACTTAAACTTATTTTCTTGAGAAATCATCTGCTTCTGAGCCATCGGTAGAATTCCACATACTTTTTTCCCAATTAAGTATTTGCTGACTTACAATTAATTTGTATTATAGCACAGTTGTTCTCAAAGGCATCCCCAGGCTAGCAGTGTTAGGATCATCAGGGAATCAGTCAGAAATGCAAATTCCAGGCCCTGTCCAGGAACCACTGAGTCAGAAGCTCCAGGAGCGGGACCAGCAATCTGTGTCTCCCCAAACCCTCCAGGGGGTTCTGTGCACGCTAAGGTCAGAGAACCACTGCTGCAGGGGAGATATCAATGCTAAAGTCTCCGATTAAAAGCCAAATTAAGTAAATTAAACAATCAGCTGAAACCAGTAATGGAAGATAAAGAGCACAGATAGAAAAAGGAAATAAAAAATAAACATTTTTAGTCAACATACAAAAAAATGAAAACCACTTTGATTCAGAGATGGAGACTAGTTTGCCTTCTGTGCCTCTGCCATTGACTCCACTGATGGCTGCCCTCCCATCCTGTTCTTGCTCTGGAACTGCTTAATCCTACCTCTGTCTCCCCTTCTCTGGTGCCAACCCAGTGCAATAGCTGGGTGTGTCCCTGCTTTCCACTGCCCCAGTATCTATTCCTTTAGCCCCCACCCTATCCCACCCACCCCTTGCCTCCTCTTCTCTTCACTGGCCCATTCGCCGATACCTGCTCACTCACCTGCTCACTCACTAGTGCGGGAACTCTGCTAGGCATGGCAGAAAGAGCAGATTCTGAAAGTAAGGGAATCGCAGGCTTCTTAGAGCTACACTTGCAAGCAAAACCTAATCTCAAGGCTGAATGATAAGAACTCTGAGAGGGTAGATCAGGTGGACCCAGAGGTGTCCTTACCCAGGAAGATGCTCTGTGTGTGAGGTGTGAGGAGAATCCCAGGAACTGGACCCTAAAATAAGGCTTTAAGCCAAATGACAACCACCCGACGTCTTCAAGTCCTTTCTCATTTGTATTGTTTTGGTTTTGATTTTCTTCTGTGGCAGGGAATGGGATGAAGGGGTCATGTTCCATGAAAAGTAACCCCTGAAGGTCCGTGTGGAGAGTTCACAGCTGCATTAAGTCAGTAAATGGAGGTGACTGTGGCTGGTGGTGAGGAGTGGAAAATGCAGTGGGAGAGGCGGGCTGGGAGCTGATGCTGTTAAAGAATTTGGACTTATGCTCAGGGTAATAGAGAGCCATTGATGAAGGGTTTTAATCAAGCAGAAGGATAAGATTTTCACTCTGGAAATATCCCTGGCTGCACTGGGGACACAAATGGGTTTCAGGGAGGGTTCCGTAAGGCAGCAAGACAATGGTGAGTGATTGAATCTCACCAGGAAGGTGCTGAGCAATGCAGAGGTAGGGGACAAACAACTGAACTGAGACAGGAAGGATGGAGGGAAGCAGATGGGGTCTGGAGGCCAGGAGGTGTTGCCTTTGTGTGATTAGACTGTCCTGTACCATTGGACTAATATTTGATGGCAACACTCTTCAATTTAATGTGCATAAGACCCAACTGGAAAGCTCGTTATGAATGTGGGCTCTTAGGCTCAAAATTGCAAGATTCTGATTCAGCTGATCTCGTTGAGTGTCCAAGAATGTTCGTTTTTAATTGATCATTCCAGGTGATTCTGATACAGTGGCCACTAGACTATGTTTTGAGAAAAATCTGCCTAACAGTTCACACAGCATGTGGCACTATAACTATTTTCTGAAGCCAGGTAGAGTGAGATGAAGTAAAAACAAACATGGTGAAGAGTACGTTTGCCTTCATCCTCGCCTGGTTCTCTAGCAGGATGCTACACCACCTGCAGACTGCTGGTCTCCAATTTTCTGATAGCAAAGTAGAAACCGCCTAAGACCTTGTAGGTAATGGTAGACTCAGAAGTAAAATATTGAAATGTAAATGTAATGAACTTACTGACTGTGCTCTTTGCACATTGCTACCTCAGTCTCTTGAGTTCAAATTCTTTTCCAAGCTTAACTACTGATATGCTACTTAGAGCAAGCGAGAACTCAAAGTTAATGCAGCTTTTCACCTGAGACTTTCTAGAAACAAGGTCACCAATTCCAATGCCTAGAGCCCAGACCTTTAATGTAAATGAGTAAGAGGCCCTAGAACAGGAACATAAAACTCGGTGGGAAATGTGGGGGAAATGGAAAATTAAGGAATGATTGTTACTTAGCTCCTAAAATCAAAAATCAAATAAATCCAAATTTGACAAAATTTTATTATTCAAGAGAAGACAAAAATCCAAGTTGAAATGCAGTTTATCAATCTGCAAATGATGTTATTTAATGTGAATAAAAACAAATACGTGTAAGCAAAATATCAGATCTATAGGCAGGTGGCTTTCAACCTCCCTTCATGAAAAATCCCCTCTGGCGTTGCTGCAGAGGGGTTCAAGGATAAATTGATGTGGAAATTTGTATCACATCAGGCTGCTGCAGGGGACAGTTTGAGGGGAACCAGGGTCTTCTGGTGCCCTCAGACTCACGTGGCAGGCTTCTTTGAGTCTTATAGTTGTGTAGTTTTGAAACTGTCCTGGCTACGAGCAAGAGAGATCTGGCACTTCTTTTAGACTGTGATGACAAAACAATTAACAGGAGTAGGAATAACTCAGTCACGCCAGCAGAGGTTTGCACAGAACACCATTGGTCCTTGCACTGACATCCTGCTGATCCTGCCCAATTGTTACAAGGCACGGCCATGTGAGTGAATGTGGACCCAACTTCCACACCTACCAGGCTTTATGAGAAAGTAATTTAGCAACTCCAAGTTAAAGTCACCTCCTCTTTACCATGGAGGTAATTATAATATCTCTTTTCCAAGGTCAGGAGGATTGCAAACTTATTTAGACAAGAAATATTCACTGGCCTCAAGGCGGGAGTTGGATATAAGCTGGTGAACAAAACAGACGTAGTTAGTCCACTCATGGAGTTTGTAATCAAATGAATGAGATCATAAACCAAAAACTGTCAAAGACCCAGAGAAACCCTACACTAGCACTCATTTTTTTTACCACTGTTATCTTTATTGTTTGACAAAATTTTAGTGACTTAGTGCATTTTTATTTATATTGACATATAAGTTAGAAGCACCTGACTTATACGTCAGGTATTCCTGCAAAGTGACTGAGATTGGAGTGAAAATAAAAGTAGTATGTTACTGCATCATGAAATTTCAAAAAGGTCTGATGGCCTTCTTAACAATTTGGAATAAAAGTTTCTGTGGTCTGATTTAAAATATATGTTATATGCCCATCATATGTAAACTTCAGTTTGGAAACTCCTGGGTGGCACCTTATAGGCATCGCTCTCCAGGACCACAGCAAGTGGGAGCCAGAGGTGGCGGGACTTGATTACTTATCAGAAGTGCCAAGCCAGATTTGCAGATGCAGAGGATGGTAGCAGGGACTTAGTTATTAAGCTACAGTTAATGATCCTCCAACAGAATTCAGGTAGTGGTCATTATTAAGAGACATTTCTCTGAAAAAAATTAGCTTTTTACCAAGGAGATTCCTTTAGTTTACCTGAAGTTTGCACTTTATAAATATCCTGTTTGAGTATCTGTTTGTATACCCAGAGATGTTTGCCATCCACTGAATCTGTGTTTAAGGACAGACATCAAGGTACCAAAGGAGAGAATGACTTGAACTGCAGGTACTGCTCAGAATCAGCATCTCATGACCACACACTGTATTAGGTACCTATTCCAACCTTCTGCTTTTATAAAGAAATCCAAGTACAGAGAGGATAAATCCAATTGTTTCCAACCTCTTAAGTCTTGAATATATATGAATTTTGAATACAAGAATGATGTTGCCACCGTTAGGAACAATATCTTAATTTATGTCTTAACCTTGCACTTGATCTCAACCAGCCATTATTGTTTTCTTGCCCACATTTCTCAGAAACACATTTAGATTCTATGGGCACTTTATTACAAATGGTTCATGCTGGAATTCTAACACACATCGTCGAGGTCCTACTATGCACCTACGTTGTACCGCCAAATAAAGATTCCCATTTTCTCCTTTCATGAATTCTGGTAGTGCTGACATGATATTAAATAAACCTTATTTTATAAGAGGAAAATATTAGCCAAAAAATGCCATAATACAGTATCAACAATATTATTATGACAGTGAGGACGTTATTTCCTTATCTGTTTATTTTTGGTTCTACTAGCTATAAAGAATTGCTTCTGTGCAGCACAATCCTGTTAGATCATGGATTTCACGTGGTTGATTTGGTTCTTCACAGTTTACACTACACTTTCATATATATTAAGTCACTGCACTTGCACAATATTGTACAAAGAAAGTTGGAGATGGGAAGATGTAAAAACCCTTGGTAAAAGTTAATATTTTAAAAGAAATATTCCTTCAATATTTTCTCCTCCCTGGTATTACTTGGGCACGCAGGACTGAATTCGAACCCTTTCACTTTGAGTTTCTTTATAAAATAAGGAGACTGGATTCATTAAGGAGTATTTTCAACTTGGATTGAACAGTTATTATTATGATCTATTTTAAAAGATGAAACATTGGGGGCCGGCCCAGTGGCGCACTGGATAGTGCGCCGCTTAGGAGGCGCGGCAGCGCTGCCGCCCGAGGGTTCGGATCCCACATACAGACCGGCTCCCGCTCACTGGCTGAGCGAGGCGTGGGAGCAACGCCGAGGTTTGCAGTCCCGTTGCCGGTCCCTGGTCCGGTATGGGGGCAACACTGAGGGTTGCTATCCGTTGCCGGACACGGAACAAAAAGACAAAAGACAAAAAAAAAATAAAAAATAAAAAAAAAGATGAAACATTTATAAGATTAAATATCTTAAGTAAAGTTTTGGGCAGGGGAAATATGCTGAGCTATTTCCTAAACATTTGTAAAGCAACTTAAAATATATATGGAAACAAGGCACTGGTGATATTAGAATCTGTAATCGATATCCTGTAAGAGTTCCCAGCTCTCATTCCCAACACCCTTGGTGCATTCCTTCCTCTGAACTACAGTTCAACTCTGCAGACACCAGCCTCTGCATCTGGCACTTTCCACCTCCCCACTGAGCTCCAAATTCCTTAAAGGCAGTGACCAAACTTTCCTCATCTCTGCGTCTCCTGTACACACAAGGGCACAGTTTGTCGTACTCAGTAGGTGCTCAATCAACAATGAATGAATGGTAATTAAAAGAGATAATTGCAGCCTTTACTTTGGAGGAAACTACAGGACCATGATGAAGCTCATGATAACAAACTGACATACAGAAATAACATATGGCAATGAGGCTGAGCTTCGATGTATGACCCATATTCCAGGAAATATGGTGGTATAAGGGCACCCATTCAGACTGTTCACTCTTTGGACCTGGGTGAAACAAACATAAAAAGTATGCTGTTTGATGTGTCAGGCAGCGCACTACAGAAGCCATTTCTAAAAGGCAATTTCTCAAAACGGTGGCCTGGGTATCCACAGGGGCTGAGCTAAGCACTAGCTGAGGAGTGGATGCCCCATCACCACACCCCTCTGTCTCTCACAACAGGAAGGGTACATGTGCTCAGCTTGGTAATATGGGAACTTAATGAAGTCATTATTTAAAATAAATAATTTTTTAAAATCTTAATTTACACTTTTTAATTGATCTGGCTTCCACTTGGAAAATTGATTGGAAGAGGTCATAAGATCATGTCAGAAGCTGTTGTTTTAAGCAAAAGATGTTGATGATTGGGACTGGGCATGTGGTAGTGGATATTGGGGAGGTTTGGAGGGTGAGCTCACAGAAGTTGATGGTGGGTCGGATATGGGGATGAGGGAGAAGATGTCAATGATATCCTGGCCTGAGAAACTGGACACAGGGAAGTAATGTTTCCTCAGATTGAGAAGACCGAGAGGACGACCGGAGGAGCAAGGTCAGGATTCAATCCTGTGCATGTTAACTTTGCAATGCATGAGATCAGTCCATGTGTACTTATCAATGGGCAAGTGGTGGCTCTGGGGTTGGTTCAGAAAAAAATTTCTGGGCTGGAAATACACACTTAGAAGTCATCAGCATACAAATAGCATTTTTAAGACAAAATATATCCCTCTGAATTTGCCAGATGGTGAGAATTTAAAAACTTCAAATACGTAATGAAAGATAAATAAAAAAGGACATAGCTAGTAACATAGCAAAATAAGAACAAAAGAAAATGAAACCATGGAAGACAGAGTGCATCCCTTGTGAGAATAAATAGACAGAAATAAACTATTGCAAGGAAAGAGACTTTACACGGGGTCAAAAAACTAAAAGCCTGACTGCAAGAGATGAACACACAGCAAAATTACTCAGAAAATACGAAGGCAAAGAATGAGCCCAGCCCAGCCAGGCAGATTCAAACATCCAGGAAAGGAGCACTGAGTAGGAGACCTGCTGAGGTCTGGCTTCAAATGAGGCCGCAAATCTCATACACCCAGAGGAGAAGGCAGAGTCGGGCTGCATGGGGCCACTGCTGCCCGAAAGGGTGTGAAAATAATACATCCATTGGTCATGTATTATTTGTGAATCACACCGACGTTTGCAAGTGGGGAGGCAGTGAGATGACTGGGCTGTGGTTGCCCAGTGCTCAGCTGAGGGGTCAAGCGATAGGGCGCAGACCTTCACGTTATACCTGGTCCAACCTGCAGTCGAAGCGGGGACTAATTCTGTACCCAGCATTCAGTGCGACCTGTTTAAAAGATCGGATCTGATTATTGCATTGTCCTGGCTAAAATCCCTTTGTGTTCAGGATTCTAAACCTACCTGTCCACGCAGCCTGCGTCTCCTGGCCGCTACTGACTTCTCCAGCATCACTTCATGCGGTTTCTCCATCTTCTCTCTACTCCGACCAAAGTGGTCTTTCACATTCTTAAAGGATTTTGTTGTTGTTGCTGCAGGGCTGTTACAGGTCCTGCCAGTCTTTCTGAAAGGTTCTACCCCTTTTCCAGTTCAACTACTGCTTACCACCCTTCAGATCTCAGGTAACAGAGTGCATTAGAGGAGGCTGCTGACGTCCAGCCAGGATCTCTCATCATTACTTGCTCTTTCCATTAATGACAACAATTTAAATTACATATTTAAAATATTGAAATATGGGGCCGGCCCGGTGGCGCACTGCGCTAGTGCGCCGCTTGGGAAGCGCGGTGGCGCTCCCGCCGAGGGTTCGGATCCCACATACGGACCGGTTCCCGCTCACTGGCTGAGCAAGGCACGGGGGCAACGCCGAGGGTTGCGATCCCGTTGCCGGTCCCAGTCCGGTACAGGGGCGACACTGAGGGTTGCGATCCGTTGCCAGACACGGAAAAAGACAAAAAAAAAAAAAAAAAAGAAAATATTGAAATATGCAGGGATAGTTACTCAAATTATCCAACCTTCACTAAGCAGCATGTCTCAGGAGGGCAGGGCCTTGTCCGTTCTATGTATATATTCATCCCTCTCTGTCTTTGCCTCGGGGTGCGTGAAGATTTGCTGCCTCACCTGGATCCACGCCTCAGTGGGTCTCCTCTTCAGTCCTTGTTTTCTAATGATCGAACCTGCCTGGCTGGGCTCATTCCTCAGCTTCACATTTTCTGAGTAATTTTGTTGTGGGCTTATCTCTTGTATTTAGTTCAAGGCCAAGTACAGAAGCACACTTGTTTTCTCTGTGCTTTTACCCTGATTGTGATGATAGGTGCACGATGCTGCCTGAGAGACTGGTAGGTACAGAAGGCTGATGGACGAGAGCTTGTCGGATGGATAAACTCATCGTAGGACATTCTCGCCTGTCCAATAATTGGTAAAAATAGGCAAAAGAAAGAAATGAAGGAAAAAGTTATTTGACTAATTCTCCCTTTGACTTATTTTTATGGAGTTGTTCCTGTGGGTCCATCTCTACGCTTAGAAATGTGGTAAGAGTTAAGAGCAGACTCTCATTTGCTCCAAAGCAGGTGCTGACTTATTTTTTCCATCCAAAGAAGTAGGAACAGGATCTGAAGTTCTGATACCTCAGTAGCAAAATATGTTTAGCCTCTTCCCTCTTTACCTCTTTAAAGTATAATCCACATAAAAACAATGCAGATGAGTTTCAAATGAAGTTTCAGCCACATGTTGTGGCCAGCTCACCAGGGTCAGGACCACTGTGGTTCCAGGCCCTCCCACGTGCGACTTCTCTTTTGTCGTCCATCTTCGGAAGCGCGACCCACTGTCCTGTGCTGATTCTGTTGGCAGTAAACTTGCCGTCCTGCAGCTTGTTAGGATGGTGGGAAGTGGGCTCTCTGGTCTTGTTGAGTGGCTGGGATGATGATCCTTCGGTTGCTGGGAAGATCCTTACCCTCACGGAGAGTTCACTAGTGGGGTGATTTGGGGGATCAGGCAGTTCTGGAAAAAGTAATTATAGAGAAGATTTAATAGATTGGAGAACATTGAAGAGATTTGCTTTTATTCCTAGGATAGTATATAGATTAATCTCTTACTATTCGCCTTATTACATTTCAGGCTAGAGACAAAAGCCAAGAAACAAATATGTTGTGAATTAATGAATCCCTTGAAACTGCTTCATCACTGGTTCCCCCACGACTGTTTTTTCCTTCTCTTTCCATTTCTTATTCTTATTCCCTTCCTCTCTCTCTCTCTCTCTCTCTCTCTCTCTCTCTCTCTCTCTCTCTCTCTCTCTCCATTTTTTGGAAATCTGTTTAGGAGAATATGCACCAGGAACAGAGGAAAAGTCAATTTAAGTATTTAGCTTTACTAAGCTATAAAAATCCTACGGAACAGTAGTTGCTGTATGATGAGGTGGGTTCTTTTTTGGAAGTCAAACCTGTTGCTCTAAATTGCTTAAAGCTGAATTTCTTTATTTGTAAAACAAGCAAAAATAATAACTTTAAAGGTTAAAGTAATATATTTGCTAAAATAGGTACAAACACATAAATGGTTGGATTTGCCTCACAGTACAGTTTGGGTCACATATCATTCTGTATAAACTGCTTTAGGAAGGCTGCCTATCATGTTATTTATAAAATTAATTATGAATTTCTTGAAGACAGCAAATGTATTCTTTTTTGTCTTTTAGCATAGGACTGTTCATAGAATTTCTACCAGAATTTTTAAAAATTGAATATTATAATAAAATACATGTTCATATTGACTAAAATCATGTTTTCTTTGTATCAGTCTTGCTCTATAGTTAGTACAGTGACACGTTGTACTTTGACATTACCTCCCTTGAGTAGCAAGAGGGCAAAGTGGTCCTCTTAATAATACCATTTCTTCGTTCATGGAAAGAGAGTAATTGTGGGACACTGGTTAGTTAACATGCTCCTTCATAGAATATCTCTTTAGAACATGTTTTCATGAAAGAAAACACTACAGAAATATGAAAATGTCTCCGCCAAGGGGATCACAGGTTTTAAAAGAAGTTTGGATGGTTTTGAATTCTCCAGCGTCGAGTTGCATAATTTCTTCTGAAATTTTGAAACAAAATCATGGACAAAATGATAACAAAAAATTTTTAGTAAAATAAAAATGTAATAAATAAATATATATATATAAGCCAAAAATCAATAAATAATAGATAAAAAGGGAGAACAGTGTTGGTACTATATTTATAGTTTAAAACATCTTTAACATTTTTTTCTAATTATAAATAATACTCATAAAAATGTAGAAAATACAGAAAGTAATTTATAAAATAAAAATTACTGAACCCCATCACTAGGGGCTATCCGTTGTGAATATTTTACTGTATTTTCTTCAAGTTTTATGAGCAGTTTGTCAGGAGGCACATTGGCAAATGTATCAGAATGAAACCAGCCCATTTCTCTGATCCCTGAAGATCTTGGGATTGACAACTTGAGACAGATGGTCTGTTGTTATGGCTCCAACGTGAGGCCAGAACCTCTACATAGGTGAGAATTCTCTTTGCCAGGACCTTATCTGGGCTTTCCTACAATGCACCTCAAGAGCCTCTCTGTTGGAGGAATTTTGATAGCAGGTACTTGGGGTTATGGATGGAGGAGAGATCTGGGCCTGGCATAATGACCTTGAGGTAGGACCTGGGGACAGACTTGGATGGAATGGTCATATGCCAGTAGGCTGTGCATTGGCTGAGTCTGGTAGGCATGGCTGGGGGCAGGACAGCTTCTGTTTCTTTGGCACAAACACATGCTAGACTTGCTTTCTGCTTTAGCATTTCATTTCCCATTAATCACATTAAGATCTGAGAGGCTTCATTTGCTTTTTAAAAAAAATTTGATTGCTAATAATACAAGGGGGGGTCACTTTGCAAGATATTAAAAATGACTAACAGAGTGAGGTCAGAAATATGATCAAAGTCCTAGGGCTTTCAATTACTGATGCAATCACCTCTTCACAGTATAAAATAAGAATCTAGAAACATTCCGTGTATCAATATATAATAATATAAAAATGCTTATGACATCTTTCAAAGAAAATGTGGCCAGAATTTTGGAGGAATTACTGTGAGTCCCCAAACATTCTTACAGGATGCTTGAGATGGGCAGATATCGAAGTAGTTACCAAGAAATTAATGTGGTTTCTACATTTAGAAGAGGCAATATATGTGAATGACTTCCCACAGTGCTCAGCCATACTAAGCTTCCAATAATTAGCAGAATAAGCACACAGTAAACTTCAGAACAAAGAAACAGTTGGGAAATATTACATCTCTATTCACTCACCTGTGGTGTTTGCTATGCATAAAGAGAGAGACAGTGCTTCCTTTGCTGGCTTAATAATTCTAATCTTACTTTATTTATTTATTTATTTATTTATTTATTTATTTATTTAATTATTTAATTTGTTTTTTTTTTGTCTTTTTCATGACCAGTAAAGGGATCGCAACCCTTGGTGTGGTGTCGCCCGCACCGGGCTCGGCCAGTGAGCGCACCGGCCATTCCTATATAGGATCTGAACCCGCGGTGGGAGCGTCGCTGCGCTCCCAGCACCACACTCTCCCGAGTGCACCACAGCGCCGCGCTCAGCCAGTGAGCGCACCAGCCAGTCCTATATAGGATCCAAACCCACGGCGGGAGCATCGCTGCGCTCCCAGGGCCACACTCTCCCGAGTGCGCCACGGGCTCGGCCCCATGTGGCTAATTCCTATACATATTCAGAATCCTCAAAACTGCACAGACAAACCTCTCTAACTTACATGCCTTCTTTCAACTCCAGTGATCAAAACATTGCATTTTATTTGACTCTTTTTATCTATCACCCCAGCGTACCATAATAAATCCATTTATTTCCAAATGAAGATTTAAATAATTTAATAAAATTCACCCAGAACTTGATATCAGAAGAAGTGAGATCTGATGCAGCCCTTGAATACATTACCCAACTTAAATGAATTCTTACACATGGTGCAAAGTAAGATAATGTTTCTTTTTTTCCTGTCCAAATATCTGGAGGTTCCAGCACCATATTTTAAAAAGGCATTTATATTATACCATTAAAATAGTCATTCAAGAAAATCTTGAAAGGAAAGGAAAAAATCATGTGTGGAAACCTCACTCTATCATACTTATCATTTTGCTTGGGTTTATTTTATGTTTATGAATATAACTAAATCTTGTTTTCATGGTCTTCTCTCTTCTTTTCTCTTATAATAATCCTATTCCTTCAATTATAAAATGCAATAATTTACTCGTTAATATTTGTAAAATGGGAATGGACCTTACAATTGTGTTCTGAAGAATTAATAAGTCTCTCTGAAGGCCACATAGAAACATGGGCTGTGACTTGTCCTTGCCAGAGCACTGTGAACTCAGCCATGTGTAAATGTCTCTGTTTACTTTACTGCCATCTCAGCCTAATTATTCTCATAGGAAGTGCCAAATACGGTAAAAATTTGAGTTGAACCTGAATCTCTACTTGTCTAAAACAATTTTAAAAGGCATTACAAAAAAAATCTGAGAAACTCCCATTTTCAACAATGAAGTTCTTACTATTAGTTGTATCCTTATACCAAAAAACAAGCAGAAAAATAGACAAAACAAATGGAATAGCCCTTTCAGATACTGAAAACTATATTTTCAATGGAAAATTATAACTGTAATTCTTAAGATGAGCAAAACAAATGAGTTTAGCCCTATGGTTACTCTGGTTTTCTCTCTGGAGACATTTTATGGATCTTGTTGCAGGGAGGGAGAACTCAGGCAGAGTGTGGCAAAGCTGTTGAATTGAGGATGCAGAAATGGTAGTTTGTGGTAGCATAAGTGAATGAAATGTGAAAAACAGAGTATTAGAGAGAAAGAAATTAATCAGACAAAGGGGTTTTATATATATATATATTTTATATATATATATATATATATTATATATATATTACGTAGGTCTTTTTGAGTATGTTGCTAGAGTCTAAGTTTTGCATGCATAAAGTGAAATTTTACAAAGTTGGACAAAGTAAAACAGAGGATCTATAAGCTAATCAATTATCAGAGCACATACATGGTTGAAGTGCCAACCAACCAGAGTAAAAAGACTTTATTGAATACTCAGAAACTTCAGTAGAGACTCCAGAAGAATCACAACTTATAGGTAGGGTTAAATTAGATACTGAGTGGAGGTTTTTCTGGACCTTCTCTAACAAACCTTAAAGTCAAGCTCAAAATAACCAAATAACTCCCTTCTAAAACAAAGTTAAATAGTATTTAAAGAAAACATAAAAGCATAACATTCAATACTCAATAACATAATGTCACAAAGTCCAACCTTCAATCAAAAATTACTAGTTTACAAAGAAGCAGGAAACTGTGGCACCTACAAGATCCCCTCTCCCAAAAAAAGAGTCAATACAAATAAAACTGGATATAACTGAGATTATGGAATGAACTAACAAAGACTATAAAGCTGCTAGTATAACTATGCTTAAAAATTTAAAGGATAATATTAACATAAAGATGCAACTGAAGATTTATAAAAGATGCACATAGAATTTCTAACCCTGAAAATGATCTGAAATGAAAGATTTGCTAAATGATCTTAACTGAACATTAAATACTATTGAAGGAAAGATCAAATAACTTGAAGTCAGGTAATAGAAATTATACAAATCAAAGCATAGACACACACACACACACACAAAATGCATAAAAAATTAAAAGAAGCTCAGTACCCTGTGGGACAATATCACATTTTGGTATAAACTGGCATTTTATGTACAGAAGTGGGACAGAAAACTATTTCAAGAAATAATGAATACAAATTTTCAAAACTTGATAAAAATGATAAACCTGTATTATGATCACCTGAAGATATAGGATGGATCTCATCTCAAACTTTTGTTAAAATGTCAAGACTGATGGTACTGCACACATATTATGAGGGTATGAGAAAGTTTATTACTCACATAACAAGGCTTCTGGAGAGAGTAAGTCAGGCTTATTAAGCTGCTCCAAAAATGGCTTGAGGGAACAGGAAGGAAAGGAGACTGCCTTGGGATTGTACTGTGGTTAAGGAGTGGGGTGGGGTGAGGTCTCACAAGGAGGAAGAACATGGACTTTTTAAAAATCAGTTTTCCCAGATGCGAGTGGAAGGGAAAGAGGGAAAGGTGGGGCTCAAAAGTTGTCAGCACTCAAACATCAAAAAAATGAAGTCAGATTCTTTATTACAACCCACAAAGCCACAAAACTTAAGAGAACTCAAGTGGGATAAAAGCATCGAAAACCAGCCAAAAACACATCACAATCAAATTGCTGCAGAACAATTTGAGCAACAAAACTTTTTAAAAGAGCAAGAGAAGACATTATGTGCAGGGGGACAAAGGTAAGAATGACTACAGACATCTTATCAGAAGCAATGCAAAATAGTATACAGTGGAAAAATGTCTTTAAAGAGCCGTGAAAGAAGACACAAAAGCAATGTAGAATTCTCCTTTCAGCAACAACTTCTTCAAAAAATGAGGTCAGATAAAGATGTAGATCTGCTTTTGGTCATGGCCAATAGCATCATAAGTGATCAGCCTTCCTCCAAACAATGAGTATAAACTCTGAAAATAATGCAAAAAACAGCTGTCTGAAGGCATTGGAGGGTTAACAGAGGTGCTCTGATTGGGAAGGGCAGTGCCCAGCCGGTGGAGAGGATCGTACAGTGGAGTTGCCATTATCACATCTTTTACCATAACCCAGTTGAAATGAGATGCAGATGGAGAATGAGAAAAAAAAAAAACGAGAAGGAAAAAGAAGAAAAGGAGTCAGTTAGGAAATCCCTAAATTGTGTCTGCCCACATCTCTGGCTGGAACATTCAAAGCAGCTCAGCTAAAGAAAAATGTATCTCAACTGGGATCAGAGCTAAAGAAAATAAACACAATTTTCAACGTGAGTCCAGCCAAGATAATTTCCTGTCAAAACAAAATAAATGACACCCTTGGGGGGGGGGGAACTATCAGAAACCAGAATTTCTGCAACTCATCCCTCATAATATCTAGAATAGGCCTCCTAGCTAAAATGATCAATAAATTAAATACAACATATAAATTACTAATATCTGGAGTGAAAGAAAGTCCATCACCAAAGATTCTACAGGAATTAAAACAATAGTAGGGAAATATTGTGAGCAAATTTATGCCAATAAATTTTTAAAAATTAGATAAAATGGAAAAATCCTTAAAACTTAAAAAATAAACCTAGCAGAAATAGAACAAAAAAAAAAGAGAGAGAGAGAAAATACATTTCTATCAACTAAAAAAAAAGTGTTCATAATTAAAAACTTCTGAACAAGGAAACTCCTGGCTCAGATGGCATCACTGGTGAATTCTGTCCAATATTTAAGGAAGAAATAATTGCTAGGCTACAAAATTTATTTCAGGAAATAAAGGAAGAAGGAATACTTTCCAACTAATTTTAAAATGCCAGAATTACTATATATCAAAACTAGACCAAAGCATTAAAAACACTGAAAAATGTGGGCCGATATGCTTCGTGGACAGGTACCACACACTTAAAAAAATATTAGCAAATCGCATGTGTGTTTGTGTGTTTGTGCACGCAGACCATATCAAGGCTAAGTGAGCTTTATCAAGAAAATGCCACGTTGGCTTAACATCTCCAAGTCAGTCAGTACCATTCACTATATTAGCAGAAAAAAAGAGAAGAAGCACATGGTCATCTCAACAGATGCAAAAAGTACGTGATACAATCCAATACCAGTGGAAGGCAGCAAACGAAGCCACGGAGAAATTGCCACATACGGTGGGTGCTTCAGTAACAAAAGAAGAGACGAAAATGAAGACCACGGCAGAATAATAAGCTGAGACAAGGATGAGGCAACCAAAGGGACACAGAGAAGGGGAGAAAGAGAAACAAGAGTTGAGCAAGTGGTGAGGAAAAAGGAGAGGGAAATGTGAGAGTGTGAGAGGGGAGTGAGGCAGGCAGAAGCGGGGAGCGTGGAGAGGAAGCGTGTGAGAGAGACAGTGACGGATTCGAAGGCTCTGATGTGCACACGGTATCTACAAGGGTGTTTATTATTTCACATTATGGTATCTATTGGCCACTGTAATCAAAAGCACAATGCTGACTGTTAACACTTTCTAATATACAACTTCTTAGATGTCAGTATCTTGATAAAATCTGTCAGTGGCTCATATGTCCTAGAGCAGTTCCTCAAAGGATGCTCTTCAGACACTTGCACCAGAACCACTTTGGTTGCTATTGTTAAAGAGGCAAATCCCCATGTTCCACCCATGTATCCTGACTCAGAATCCCTGGGGTAGAACCTAGTAACTTAAATGTTAACATGCACCATCACGTAATCCCCATGCACAGTAATGTCCAGGAAAGCAATTTAAATATGCAAGCACACACACATCACCTAAAACAACAAATCACTTAATATGGCCTCCTTCAGGGAGTTTTGCAATCTAAGTTGAATCTACTATTTGATCTTGCACAACAATTCTACAGGGCAGTTGGACTCCAGTCCTTATCGCATTACTGAGATGGCTGCAGGGACATCCCCATGCATGCTCTAATGTCCTCTCATCTTCTAAGCTCACGGCCCTTCTCCCCACCATCTGCTGCACACATCCAACACACGGTGGGCATTTCTCTTCTGATCTCCTAGGGTACTCGTTGCCAGTGCTCCACTTCAATCCCACAACAGAACAGGAGCCAGGTCTGGTTGTAATGTTGTTTTGTTGGTTTACTCTCTCTTAACCTCTGTGGTGACTCCTGCAACACAGGAAGTCAGCGTTGTTGTTCTGTGTACAATGTGACTATTTCCCTGCACAGTGTCACTACTCAGGAACAGCTTATTGACACTGACAGACAGCAGATCATCAGTGGGGTTGTTAGCTGTTCTGTTTAGAGGGTCTTGGTTATGGGTAATCCAGTTCAGCAAGGCTCTCAACCCAGACACTTGAGACCTCTCACCTCTGCCCGAGTCATGTAGATCTTTAATTCTCCAATATCTTGCACATCCATCTTCAGCACACAATCTTCATGCAGTCATCTCTGTTTCAGCCCTCATTCCGTCTCATCAGGTTTGTAAATTTTCACTTCTTCTCCAGCTTTTATACCTTCCAAGACCCTCCTCACCAATCCTGTCTGCACAACTACTGCAATAGTTATCTTTTGAAAATATTCACATGGTTAACTCATTCCCCTGTTTAGGTGCTGTGCGGCTCTCCTGTTGGTCGGTGTATTACAGCTGAATGGCCACTGCCTGATGTTAAGCCTCTTTGTCCTGACTCCACAACTCCAGGTCCTAGAAATACAGCATCAGGAGCTTAGTTTTTGAAGTAAAAAACAAACCTGAGTTTGAATCACACTCACGTTACTTATTAGTTGCTTAATTGAACAAGTCATTTAATTCTCGAAGCTGCACTTTTATCATACATAAAATAGAGATAATAATGTCGTAAGGTTGTGTCATAAGGTTTTTACAACAGGAATTGAAATAGTGCATTCTCCAAAATCTAAACCTTTTTGATCACCTACAGGGGACAGTGACATATTTGCTTTTGATTGTTCAATGTGCACAAGCTTTGTTTCATGAACAAACTTATTTAGAATATTGTATAAAATTACCTTCAGGTTATATGTATAAGGTGTATATAAAACATAAATAAACTTTCTGTTTAGTTTATCAGAACATTCTTCCTGTCCTTGTCTATTTAGCAAACCCTACTCTTTTGTTTTTACTCTCTACCATCTACCCAACTCCTACCTCTTAGAGAAACCTATTGATCATTTATGCCACTTGGTCACCCAATTGCCATGAGGAAATACATCTTCAGTCTTATCACTCATCTAACTCACTCCAGTATGAGTGTTAAAATATATGCCTTCCCTGACAAACAGCAAGGGAAGAACCCCACTGTGTTTATTTCTGTGTCTCCAGAAGCTTGAACAGTAATGCTATGATTTTTAATCATCAATCCATTGATTGAAATAATAAATGAATGGCCATACAATTTCATTGTGTATCTACCAAGGGTCCTCCCCATCTCTTTAAGTGTATATGATGTAACATTAAAACACATGGGATTTTCAGAGTAGAAGAAAGTTAATCACATTTTTCCTTCAAAATACAACTGAACTGGAGCGATGGGTGAGTAGAGAAACAATAATCGAAGTGAAATTTCTTTGTTCCCTAGGAAACTTTTCCTAGTCCATACAGATCTCAACCATCTCCCCCAGTGTGCTGTCAATTGTTAAGCAATATATTCCTACTTGTGTTGTGGTAAGGACGCTGCTGCCTGGACATACATGTGGAAGTGAGACATACTCCAGAGGGGAGGAAGGAAGCTCTCCTACAAGACTCTTCCTTGTAATTGGTGCACAGAAAACTATGCAGAGCCTTTCTCATTGTAGTTTCCTGATACTTTCGACCGTGACAATTTTAGGACTGTGTTTACCACCCAGTTTGGGGCAATGTGTTAAGTTAAAAGACCTATTGTCTGTGACTTGTAAGCATGGATTTCCCAGGCCTCTGCAAGCAGGCAATCCTCTGAAAACAGTTTTTGTCTATTGCCACACTGCAATCACTTGCTTTATTGTTGAAATTCAGTTTGAAGGGAAAAAAATAAAAAGAAAGAAAAGAAAAGGAATTGTCATCTGCAGCTGCAAACTCCAAAACCTTCTGGGGCTCAAGACACATTAGAATTTCTGAAGCTGATAGAAGAATCTTTTCTCATTGTTACTGGACTTTTTCACCTTCAGTTCACTTCTCAAGTCTTCTCAAATCCATGAAAATAAGGATTTCTGTTATCCAATCCATATCATAAGATCTATGATTTTTAGCCTTGAAGCAGATTTTGTTTTGATGCGTCCAATACACATTTATCACTTTACTGATTGCTCCTTCATAAATGGTTTTACATTTTAGCAAATAACTGGATTTCATATACAATTTTGAAGGCTATTAACTGATATCTCGGCAAAATAGGCACTAGCCAAAATATTTTAATTGCACACCAGACTCTTCTCTTCACTGTCATGTTAATTGTAGATTTCCCTAATTGAGAATCTGTGGGTGGGTATCTGCCCCGGAAGCCGCCTCTGTGTCAAGACATCTGGCTTGCTACACATCCTACTGCCTTTCAGAGGTAAACAGCGGCAAACACCACTTCTCCCTGGGACCTACGACTGAAATGCAGGGTTCCTTAGCTCGGAAGCTGGCTGACTCTGGTGTTGGGGAAATGCAAAAAGAAGGGTGCTGGGCTGCTGGCTCTTAGGTTTGCAGCACAGTTTGTGGCAGGGTAATCCTTTTAATCACACAACCTGCAAGCTATGCCCACCTACTGGTATTTTTTCTTAATAATTTTAAAGAACAAAATGCTTTGTTGCATGGAAGATGACTGTCAAGTTCAAGAAGCACTGAGTGTGTTTGGATAAGTGTGTTCAAAGGCACACACAATCATTTCTCACCTATTCTCCCCACCGTGCAGTTTGCCAGGATGAACCCCAGACCACAGAACACTCAGCATGGCATTCAGTGAAAAGACATTCATTTTTATTTAATAAAAATTGTCTTTCTTGAGCTAAAACGTAATTTTAGACTCAGATGCGACTGTACTTATTTTACGTTGCTCTGTGTGACATTGGACAAAATATTTAATCTCATTTCCCTCCCTTTTACCACCTGCAAGTAGGAATAATTTGTCCACCTCAAAGCTATCAGATGGAGGGCTGGCCGGTTAGCTCACTTGGTGAGAGAGCGGTGCTGACAACACCAAGTCAAGGGTTCAAATCTCCTTTGCAGCCAACCGCCAGCCAAACAAACAAACAAGAATATTAGGTGGGGAGAGGAGCAAGGTAAGAATCTTCTACCTAGTGTCTGGTGACAAGCAGTATTTCCCAGAGAATGGTGCTTTCCCCTGTATCGTACAGAAGTTCTACCTTGATAAAGATATCCTTGTCACTTAAAAGTAAAATAATAAACTGTGTAGGTTAGGTTCCTCTGAAATGGGTGAAAGCAAACCAGGGCAGAGATGATAGGAAAGTTGAAAATATGAATTCAATACGAAAGGATACAATCAATGCTTTCCACCCTCAGCCATCAAATGCAGAAATGAACACTTGAGTTTGAGGATAATCCTGAAAAATAATTTAGACAGAAACAGCTGTGAGATGATAGTCAAGTCACAAATACTTACCGAAGGAACAGTTATGCCCCTGTGTAAGCCTAATACCCTAGTAGAATTTAGAGCCCTAATAGAAACATTGCAAAATTCGACAGTGAAAACACTGTTTTCCTGATCTTTGTGGGTATTTAAGGAAACCACTTGGTATAGCTTTATAGAGAGAAATTTAAACAATCACAGGATGGGAGAGATGAGCTGTAGAAGGTGGCACTGAAGCCAGCTAGCACCCTACTTTCGTGCACACTTTCATACAAGCTTTTATTTCCTGGTTCACTGATTTTGAAATCAAGTTTCACGTAGTTGTATCTTTCTTTGCTAAACCCCCACTTTCTGCAAAATAAACAATATCCCTCAAGAGATGAATACTAGTCAACAGTGAAAGTTAACAAAGTAGCACTGTACGACTCAACGGCAAAAATCTCTTAAACATGCTGCTTTAGCAAAAAAAAAAAAAAAAATAGTGGAAGAAACATATATGCAGTGTGATATCATTTATAAAAAGTTTTCAAACATAAAAAAATGTTTAAAATGTTCTCATGTTAAGTAGCAACCATTTTAAACACTTGCCTAGTAAAACACCAAATGCCTGATGGGGATTTTTCTCTATGAGAGGATCAGGAGAGAGGGATCCTGGTGCAGCACACAGGACCCCACCAGTTGTATAACATTTGTAAGTTCACACACAAAGGGCCCTACCAGTTGTGTAACGTTTGTATGCTCACACACAAAAATCTGCAGCAAATATGTCACGGGCTGCAATTTGATAAAGTTGGCAATGGATCATAGGTGTTTGCTATTTCAATCTCTATTCTCATCAACATGTTTATAATGTTTCATAAAACAAAACAAAAAACAGATAGTTATTTTTAGGAAATGAAAAGTGAGATTTTACTTTTGGCTATTACAAGAAATAGGGAAACTCTCTTCTAGTCCAACCTACTTACTGTTATCTACATCACATCCTGATTACAAAACACTGATCTATGCATTGCACTTCTCTGCCGAATTGATTTGGAGACTCCCCCTAGCCTCTAGTGAGCATATTATCCACCCAGAAGAACCTAGGTCAGTGTCCTTGTTGGATTCAAAACTGTATTTTAGCATGGCACTCAGGCTCCTTCATGATCCAGCTCAAACCTCCTCTTTGAACATTCAAGTCCTGTCCATTGTCAGCATGTCTCATGGGACTCTTCTCCAGCATCATAAACCTCTGTGAGACGTCTGTGCTTAGTTTCCTTGATTTCTCTGCCTGTCTATCAGTGGCAGGGTAATATTATGTATTATCCCTCTGAAGGGGCAAGCCCAGTGAGTCCTTCCATCTCAGTGTCCCCTGTTGAACTACATTTGTAGGGCACTTGGCACAGCCGATGCTAGTCACCTGGTTACTCACCAGTCTGTTCTTCTGCCCTCCGAACTGTGAGGTCCTGTTCAGCAGGACCTTCTTTATATGTTCAGTCAGATGCTGGTCATGTAATAGATGATTATAAATGCTAAACAAGGTATGTTGACACGTGATATAGATCATGTTTTGATGACTATTCAAAAGGTGATAATCCTGGAGATTCACCAACATGTTTCAATTTAAAAAACAAAACAAAACACGTATGCTTGATTGAGCTAACGTGCTAGGAATGACACCTGTTCTATGATGGCTGTCATAGAACTGTGGGTGTTATCAGTCCATCACAGTACATTGCTATTTGCACAAATCTGACTTCTGAGTGCCTATCCAGGGCCTGGGAAGGCTTCAGAAGTCCCTGCTCTTTGGTGCTGCACCTCCATAGGAGCACAGGGATTCAGAGAGCAGGTTTGGAGGCAAAGCTGAGTAATGCTTGGAAATGACCAATTCTCCCTACAAGTCAGCTTCACTTGTCCAGCCACGAAGATACCTGGAGGAGTCATTTTGAAGAACGAGACAGTGCAGGTAAAGCCCCTAGCTCACCCACATCACTCACTGGTAGGGGACAAAGTGGTCAGGCCCAACTCAATGGAATCCCGTGAGGCGTGCTGGTGGAGGGTGAAGAGAACAGCCTAGCCAGAGTGGTTCACTCCCTGTGGCCAAGTTCATGTTTCTCACCGTGTGAAGAGAACTACAGCCTGGTGGCGTAGCACTGAGCTGAGATTGAAGGGTCTGGGTTCAAATTCTGTCTGTAGCACAAATGTTGAGCTTTTTGTAGAGTCACTTAAACTCTGGTAGTCCCAGTCTCTTTAACTGTTAAATGAATGTAATGAGACCTACTTCTCAGAGTGACTGAGGCTTTATAGGAGGGAATACATGTGACATTACCCAGAGTGTGCCAGTACAGTGGTTAGAGCTGACACTTGACGTTAATGCAGGATTCTAACATCTGCTTCCCTCTCTATCGCTATTACTACAGACTAGTGAGCAAATACTTATTAACTATGTCTTACGTGCACAGCACTGAGCTAGGAACTGAGGAGCAGGGGCCAAGAATACAAACGTGCCGTGTCCCCTACCTAGTTGACTTTTAATCTAAATACTAAGTGCTTAATATTTAATTCACCCTGCTTTCAATGAATCCTTAAAATAAACTGAAAAAGTAGACGCTACCTTAACTCTTACATGGTAAGGAAACTGAGGCCTAACAGTGTTAAGCAAGAGACAAACAGTAATGCAACACAGTATGAAGCCTATCATAGTCCCTTGAGCATAACAGGTACAGGATAAGAAAGGTGTCAAATATGCATGGAGAATTCAGCAACAGGTAAGAAAAGTTGCTAGCGATGGGGGTTTTCTAAAGGGAAACTCACAGCAGTCACACCCTTTCTTTCCTGTCCATCTTTTACTTCTCAAACCCAGGGCTGTCCAGGCAGCAGGATGTGTGTCTTCCCTTAACCTAAATGAAGGAATGCCAGAAATAGCCCAAGCAAAGGGGTCCTGTGCATTTAGGGAAAGAGTAGCATGTTCTTCTTCTCCACCACCCTGAGCGGATTCCCCATTCCCCAACCAGGCTCCTCTCTGTTCTGCTGCAGCACACAAGTGCTTGGCTGGCTAAGGAGGGAGGGTGGGCATTTGGCAGGTGAAGTCAGGGCTACTAGGTACAATTAGAATTTGGCCAATGCTTTGGGATTGGGGTGGGGGGTAGGAAAGTTCTAGCTGGGAAGAAAGCTGCAATTCTAAGTTGGGAGAGCAGAGAGAGGTGATCTCTTTGTGTCCCTTGATCTTGCAGCTGAAGGAGGCTGGGTACTGCGGGTCCAAGTGAGCCTCTGACATGCTGGCAGGAGCAGAGGCAGACACCCTGCACCCTGTCAGAGTTCTCTGCAGTTCAGCTGCACCTGGGACTGTGTAGGTGTATTTTTCTCCTCTTGTTGATCTGGTTACCGAAAAGAGCTTTTGATGGAGACCACATCCTTTTACTGAGTATCAGGAAAGTTTATTAAAAGTGGCTCTGAGAACACAGTAAACCCCCAACTATCTGATTCAACTGTGTCTGCCTGATTTTCCTTTCTCTGTCCCCAAGTTATAAACACAACTTCAGCAATCAGCTGTACTTTCCAGCTTGAAAGAATATTTCAGAAGTGAGATAAGAGAAACAGGCAATGGTAAATGATAGAAAATACACAGGATTCTTTTTAAAAGATATGCTAAATTTTCATTCAAAGTACACAAAAGTGCACACTGCTGAATTACAATTCCTGATATGCTTTAACCCATTCTGTTTGATAACTACCAGGGATGTGTCTATCTAAGGTGGCAAACAGCTTTCAAGGAATCCCTTTTTCTTTAGCTCAGATTCTATTAGTAAAGAATATGCAGACTTGGTGAGCTAGGGACTGATAAAGTCGCTCTTTCTCCATTTCCCTTCATTGATTAACCTCATCTCTTCCCTGAGGTGTTAGTTTGGATGTCATTTCCCTTTGGATGGTTTTCCCAACTACCCCAACCTAGGGGAGGTGCCCCCTCTGATCCTCAGAGACCCTCGTGCATTCCAGTCTTTGCAATGAACCCTGTCATGAGTGCCCCACCCCTTGTCTCTACTGGCTGTGGTATGAGTTTTGTGAGGCCAGAGACCATCTCTCTTATATATCAGTGTGTCCCCAACACACACCACGGCAGGCCCTCAAACAGTGTTCGTTAATGAACAATGTACAAATAAATCCATACAAATGTTCTCTGTCCATAAGACTCATGTTCATAGTCTCATGGGGTGAGAATGGAAATGAAAGAGATTGATATAGGAATTATAATTTTAATATAATGCAAGTCAGTGCCACAGCAGAGCATAAAGGACAAGAGGATACAGCAATGACTGTGGGAGCAGCTGGAGGAACGTGCACCCCTGGCCTTTGCCAAGTGGACAAGGCCACACTTGAGAAGGGCTGGGAGGATGCTGGAGACGCGGCTGGGAGTGGGCGGCCAGGCCCCCGCAGCAGCAGGGCGGACGAGTACGCTGGCAGATGAAGTGTGTGTGAGAGCACGAAGGAGTAGAGGTGGGGGAATTCGGCAGCTGAGGCGCTGCACTGATTTCTTTCCCATTTAGCCTTGCAGCAGCCATGTAAGCTTGTAAGGAATACTTATGCAATCGGGTGTAAGAGGTTAAGGGTCAGTAACCTTGTATGCTGCCCAAGCCATCGGCTGAGTGGCAGAGGCAGAACAGGAGCTCATAGCTTTGGCTCTTGCGTGCTATGAGGTATCAAGTGATAAGCCTCAGTTTTCTCATCTGCCTCCTTCAGAAAACATGCTTTAAAGACGAAATTAGGAAATAAATGTAAGTCCTAACGTCATGTAGTAGGTGTTCAATAAACGTTCTTTTTTGTCTTTTTCCTGCTTTCTCTTTACTTCCTCTTCTGTGTTCCAGTGACACCACCTTCATCCACTATTCTTGGTGCTGTTGCTTCCCCCTTTGCTTTGCTGCAGGGCACAAATTGAGCCTGTTTGGGGAACGAGTCTGATTTCCCCTTGCCCTGGAGCCTTGTCACCTCCCTCGCAGTCCCGGCCTTCTCACAGCCCATAGTGCTGTCTCCCTCCAGTGGCAGTTTCCCCAGCAGCTCTGCCTCCAGGACTGCAGCACACGCTCCGTGTACAGTCTCTGAGTTATGTATCTTTCCTTATTGCTCCTGAACCTAGCACTTGATAGAGGTCTAACAAATGTTTGCTGCTGATGAAGTAGTCTTTTTCAACCCAGAGTTACAGAACGATTACAGTGTCCAAGGGCAGGTTGGCTGCCCTTTATGTTGTGGTTAGTTGTAAATAGAGCCACCAGAAGACATGGCATTTTGATGCTCTAAGGTCAGCAGGGAAGAAAAGTCTCAGGGTCATAAACATTTTTCCTTTGTAAAGAATTATCTTTGAGGAAAGACTTTTGGAATATGTCATTCTTTTAAATGAGCTAAGACATTAAATACACACAGCTGAGCCATTTTGAATTAATAAAGAGCAGATCTGGGCAGAGATAGCAGCATTTGTAAATTGCCTACTTTATGTCCACAACATTGCCTTCCATATATCATCTCATTTAATCAACATTCTTCAGATGTTCTACAGAAGAGACATGGACTAAACATTTGTGTCCCCCTGAAATTCATCTAATCCCTAATATGATGTACTAGGAGGTGGAGGTCTTTAGGAGGTAATCAGGTCAAGAGGGTGGAGCCCTCATGAATGGGATGAATGCCCTTATAAGAAGAGACAAGGCAGATGAGTGTTCTCTCTGCCATGTGAGAACCCAGCAAGAGGTGGCCTTTTGTAAACCCTGAAGAAAGCCCTCACCAGAACCTGATCATGCTGGTACTCTAATCTCAGACCTCTAGCCTTCAAAACCATGAGAAAAAAGGTGTTATTTTGTAAGTTACTCAGTCCATGGTATTTGCTTTAGTAGCCCAAGATGACTAAGATAAGACATTATTTCGTAAACCAAGTGAAGGTTTATGCCAAGGTGATATCAGTTGCTACAACATTCTGATTTATAAGGAATCAGATAGACTACAAAATGAGAGGTTCCTTGCATTAATGAGGTTCTATTTTTGTTTTTGTTTTTGTTTTCCCACAATGTTGGAGTAAGAAATAATCCCTAAATCTCAGAGGCTTAATCAAACGTTTATTGTTTACCCACACTATATATTTGCTGAGGTCAGCTGCTGCTCTGCCTACCATTTCTTCCCTTCCAGACCCAGGCTGAAGGAGCAGTTCTTATCTAGGCTATGCTGATCCCCTGGCAGAGGGGAAATGACATGGCCAAAGCACTTGATAGCTCTCACAGCTTCTGCTTGGACATAGCCCGTGTCACTTTTGCATATTTCCCTAGCAACAGCACGTCATGTGGCTGAGCCCAAGGGAATCGGACAGGGAAGAATAGCTTCTCCTGGGAGAGAGTGACAGGGTCACTGTAAGCCATAGAGCAGTGGATCCATATTATTCCTTGACAGGGTTGGTGAGTAAAACATTTGGGATTATATTAGATCTTATGACCAATGTTAAGTGACAATGTCTTCTTTCAGCTGATGAGAATCACATGCCATTAGGTTATATGCACTACAACTGCCTCTCCTTCTCACCACTTTGTGTACCACGACAAGCCCAGTGAAGAGGCTCTAAACATTTCTTAGGAAAATGTTGTGGAAAGTTTAAATTAAAGCAATGACATAGGGAAGAAGATAAAAGGATGGATTTGCAAAATACTTGAGTTGTAATGATCAAAAATAATTCATAGTGATGCAATTGGTAGGAGCCCAAGAAAGGAGCAGATGATGTCTTTAGGGCTTTGCAGTTGTTTGCTAGCCATGTGGGCACAGGAGGTTTTGTGGGAGTGGGAAGTAGCAGAGTTTGCACTTTAGAGCAATTAGCTCATCAATAATTCTTCACTGGTTAATTTGATTTCTGAGTGCCATCTCTATTTACCTGTCTCTCCACAGAATGGCAGGCTTCAATAAAGATACATATGGTGGTCACTTTGCATTTCACATTCCCATATTCTCATGAAGAAGAGAGTGTCCAGGAATGGTCACATGAGGTGGGGAGGCTCCTGGGTCTTACCACCACACAGGTGGACCTGACGGTGAACTCCAACAAGTCTAATGCAGCCTCACAGCCATCCAATAGCTGCATAAAAAGTGGCAAATCTTTCCTTACAGGATGATGTTTTAACCTCACTAGAGGTAGTAATATCTCAAAGTTAAAACAATGGGCAGGAATTTGGAGTTTTAAATTATGTGGAAACTAATTATCAAATTTTACTTCCTACAGAAATTTAACTTGGATAAAAAAGCAATAATGCCACAGCATAGGTTAGAATTGCAGCCAAGGCTTAACATGGTAATTCTTTCCCACTTTTGCCCCTAATTTTCCCCTCTAATTATAATTTGCTAACATTTCTTGTAAGAATGAAATCTATTGGGATCTAAGCATTTGCTTGAGTGAAAGCCGAGTTTTTAAATTAATTTCCCTAGAGGAAAGAATGTCTCTGCATGGGTCACATTAGCCATAGAGGTTAAGATGTTTGATGGTATTTGAAAACCCCAGAGCTGAAACTATCCTGGAAAAAAAATGGGGGCAATGATTTCAACTCCTCTCAGAATAGCAGGAGAGCAAAAACCTACCTAATGGGATTAGATATTGTTTTACCAAACTAAGCAGGTTTACGGAAGTCCATTCCAAAATCTATCAGAAATGGGTAATTTACTTAAAAAAAAGTCTTCAAGGTTTTCTTCGATTTGAAGATAGGACTGTCTGTGATAGGGGCTCTGGGAGTTTACCAAGAAGATTAAGGTACACACTGTGCCTTCAACAGGCAGATAATTTAGTTTAGAAGGCAAAGCATATATAAAAAAAGATCTTCATATATGGTAGAACTAGCTAAGCCCAAAAGTTGTTATTATGAGCTTATGCATTAATTTGTTTCTTCATTTCTTAAATATTTTAAGACACTTGCTAGGTCCATGCACTACACTATCCGTCTACACTTGGGATACAGCCTAAATAGCAGAGCTCTGCCCTCACGAGGAAGCACGTGGCTGTGGTGTGGGGTAACCGTTATCTCAGAGGCAGACATGAAATACTTGTAATAAGTGGACTGTATGTTTTTATGTCAGCATGAGCAGGATATCTTTTCTCCCTCACGTGTTTTTGTTGTGATAGCCACTAACTTAAATTTCCTAGGACTTACTTGTTTACAAAATTAAGATTTTCTTTCAAAGAGCTAGTCTAATGATGCAATAAAATTGCATATGAGAAATTCAGGCCCAGTCCCAAGCACCTGAGAGATGGCAAATGGCAGCAGTCGTAGGATTAGCCTAGAGGGGCCAGGAGCCCTTCCTCCCCGCCAGGTTCAGGGAAAGCACCAGGTAAAGAAGAACAGCACCACAAAAAACGGCAGAATGGGAAGGCATTTCTCCCCTTCAGCTCCCTTGTGAGGTCCACGTTCCTCTTTGAAAGCCCCCCTTACGTGTTTTCTTCCCTGAGAAAACTTGTCTTCCATGAGTGCTCGGTCCCTCCTTTTTCCTGACACTGCACATAAGTCCATTGCAGCCTTTGCCATACACAGTGGCTAGGCAGTCGGACTCTTCCCTGTCCTATCAGCCTATCCTGTTTCTGAGAAGGAGCCGTGCCTTTACCATCTTTGTGTCTCCTGCTTCTAGCTCAGTGTAGCATAATATGTTTGTTGAATGAGCAATGAACTAGCAACGACCATTGCTAAACTACCGGGTGCCTGAGGAGAGAATGGCTCACAGGGGAGTAAACACATTTCTCTCCTGCTTTAGGAAGTGTGCTGCACTGGCCCTGAACAACACAGGCACACTCTCCACCCATGATAAGTGCTCCCCCCAAACTATATGTGCAATTATTAGTTATCTGATTCTTATCATTGCCAGCAGGCTAGTCTTACAAACAGAGATTTGATCAGACCGCCATTTTTCTTGACATTGTTTATATAGGATCAAGCATAAACTACTTATTATCTTTTTCAAAGTCTTTCCCAAACTTACCTTGACCTATCTTCACCTCTATCACCTGAAGCTCTTCCCACATTTCTCCCATCCCTGTTGTCTCCAAAACCCCTATGTCCTTTCAAGAACAAAAATTATGCCACCGGTGAGAACAGGCCTTCTCTGCCTGGCATGTTACTCTTTGGCCTTCAAAACTCACTTCAAATGAAAAGTCTTAAAGAAATTCCTCCATGTAGAAGTATCCTTCACCCCCTTCAGATGCTGGATCTTCTGCTTGTCATGGATGGTGTCTCCTCCTTCCAAGCTAGTTGGGTCGGCTATGTCACCAGTTCTTTGAGGTAAAACAAGGTGTTTGTTTTTTAATTTTTCCCAGAGCCTGGTGAGATGCATGGCTCATACGATGCACCCAAAAATGATGGAAAAAAGGAAGAAAAGAAAGAGGGATGAAAGAAAGAAGGGAGGAATAGAGACAAATGGGAGAAAAAGGGAGAGGAGAGGAAGAAGCATTTATTAAAAAAAAAAAATCCTACCATGAATCTCTGATAACACCCCCACTGACGTAACTTTATTACACTAACTGCTATGCCCTGTGCTCCTACCGCCTACCAGTCACTGCGCTGGGGACTTTACACACATCATCTCGTTTATTTCACATAGCTCCCTTAATTTAAAAGTTTTGCAGATGTGGAATTTACATCTTCATACACTTTCATAAAACTTAGGAACACTAATTCCACATTTGTAACTGGCAGAGGAACTTTGAAGATTGAGTAATAAGTAAGTTGGTCACTGTATGTCTTAGAATTTCTATCAGCTCCTGTACAGGTCTCTTATATTTAAATTACATAATTGCGGGCCGGCCCAGTGGCGCACTGGATAAGTGCGCCGCTTGGGAAGCGCGGCGGCGCTCCCGCCCGAGGGTTCGGATCCCACATACAGACCGGTTCCCGCTCACTGGCTGAGCGAGGCGCGGGGGCAATGCTGAGGGTTGCAATCCCGTTGCCGGTCCCCGGTCCAGTACGGGGGCAACACTGAGGGTTGCGATCCATTGCCGGACACGGAAAAAGACAAAAGACAAAAAATAAATAAATAAATTACATAATTGCTACTAAACACCCAGCATAAGGACCACTATGTTGAGTCACTTAGTGATATACAGTTAGGACTCAAAGCTAATTATTCAGCTCATTATTCACATGGGGTACATTTCCGGGAGTGAAACTGCTGTCTAAAAGGTGTGAATATTTTAAAGCTTTTATATATTCATTTAAATTGTCTACTGTAAAAGTTCGGTCCACAGAAAGTGTGTAGAGAGTTTCTGCATACTTACAAAAGCTTAGTATTTCAAAGTTTAGTGATAATGATTTATTTACAATTAGTTTAAAATTACTATTTTCTAATCAATAGATAACAGTTACACCTCATTGTATTTTTATGCTTATAACTTGAAAGGTTGTTTCATATCTGTTGAGCATATGTATTTCTCATTGTGTATTGTCTTTTTATATACTTTGTCGGTATCTATACTATTATATTTCTGTTTTCCATCATATATTCTGAACTTTTTAAATGTGCACTTTTCAATTTTCTTTCCAACTTGTGATTTAACTTTATTTATGATATTTTTGACATAGAGATGGATTTTCAAAAATATAATCAATTCTGTTATTCTGCAATTGGTATTATGCTTGTAAATGGTAAACCAATCTTATTTCTGATTCAATGATATGAAAAGCTACACCAGGAAAGAATTATGAAATGTGTTATTCTGAGATGAAATCTTTAGCTATTTACACATGTTTGATGTGACAAGTATATGGATTTGAAGGTGCTCCTGAGAAGGTGAAATGGTGACGGGAACAGAACCAAACAACAGAGTTTGCTCAAGGTTATACCCTAAACACCAGACTAAACAGAAAGGAAGCCAGTTACTCCAAATTTTGCTGACCCTTAAATATACTTGGGTGCTTTGCCCTCGGTCTGGGAAAACACAAGATTTGAGCATATTAAATTCGACATTTCCAAAGAATGCAGTTTATTTGGATGAGATGTTTTTTTTTTTGCCTGAAACTTCAAGAACAGAGAGCATGCAACTAGAAGTTTGGAAACCCAGCAGTAGCTCTGATTTTGCTTGCCTTTGGACCCCAGATGATTTTGTTTCTCAACAGAGCGGTAAAACCCAACTGTACCTGGGATGTGAATCCATGAACTTCCCAAGTTTTATATTTTAAATAATTTTAAGTGCATGTGTGGTAGAATTCCACCTTTTTGCCACCTCTGAGCATGAAGAAGACAAACTTGGGTCATCCCTTGGCATCCCTCTGTCCCTGCTAGAGAACATGCTCTGTGTGGAGTGCATGGGAACGGAACGGCAGAAGACATGGGTTTGGAACCAGAATCATTTGAAACTTAACTTCTGCCTCTTGTGACATTAGGAAGTTGCCTCAGCTTAGCAAGTTGCCTCAACTTTTCTTCGGACCTCTCTTTTATCTGAGGCTAATAGTGCCGTGGTAAAGGTAAATGAGACCTGTCAGGTGCTGGACACATAGTAAATCCTAAATAATGCATGTTGATGGGCAGCCTTGCCCAAATGGACAGAACTCAGCCACTGCCTCCCTGACCCTCGCAGCCCAGGTATTGTGCCTGCACATTTGGATAAAACAATGCCTATGTTGTAGAGATGCTATGAAGAGGAAATGAGATTATGTAAATTTCTCACAAATCCCAAATGGATTCTAAGTCCTGACGTACCACCCCTGCTGTATTCCCCTGATCAGTTTGCTTCCTCACTCAACAAGACAATATGTTCATATATCTACTCTCTGCTCTTTCAACAATAACCTGTGTCCCTCTTCACCCTGCTTCTTATGTCACTGTTGAACCATCTTCTGACATCCAGACTACCAATCTATAGGCAGTGCCCCCACACTTTTTCTCCCTCATTTTTCCCCATGGATTTTATCATGAATGACCTTTTGTTGTGCCTATAGCAGAGCCTGTCCTCCAAATATTTACTAAAACTGAGTGGAAGATGCTTTCTTTATTCATCTCCCTGTATTTTTCAGTCAATAGTTCCTTCTATTTCTCATCAATATCTCTGTCTAATTGATAGTTCCCAGTGCTAAGGAAACACACACGCATGCACACACCCCTTCCTTTGCTCTACACTCTCTCCAGCTAAAATGCTGCTGCAATTTCCTGCTCACCTTTTCCATAAAGCTCCTAGAATGGGCTGTCTGTAACCTCTCTGTGCAGTTGCCATCTACACTGAAACCATTCTAGTCAGTGCTGCTAGTGACATACCCGTCCAAGCAGCGATGATATCTAGACTGGAACATGTAACAGCTTCCTAACAGGTCTGTGTTTTTCTACTGACTCTCCTGAAATCTATGCTCTAAAGAGCAGCAGATGATCTTCCTCTTTTAAAAAAAAATATTTTTAATTGCAGTAAAATCCACTTAACATAAAATTTACCACTGTAACCATTATAAGTGTGCAGGTCAGGGGCGTTAGTGTGCTCACACTGCTGTGCAGCCGTGCCCACCACCCACCTCCAGGACATTTGTACATTCTCCAGCTGAAACTCTGTACCCATGAAACAACTTCCCATTTCCGCTTCCCCAACCCCTGTCGACTTTCTGAATCTATAACATTTACTGCTCTCGGTACTTCATATAAGTGGAAACATGGAGTTTGCCTTTTTCCACTAAGCGTAGCATCTTCAAGGTTCATTCCTGTTGCAGCATGTCGACCTCTGCCTCCTCTGTGAGGATAATTATATCCCGTTGTCTGTCTGTGCCATATTCTGTTTATTCATTTATCCATCAATGGACACTGGGGTTGCTCTTGCCTTTTGGCTGTTGTGAATCATGCTGCTATGACAACGGGTATACATATATTTCTTTGAGACCCTGCTTTTAATTTTTTGTGTACATACCCAGAGGTGGACTTGCTGGATCTTGTGGTCATTCTGTTTTTAAATGTTTGAGAAACGACCCTCTGTTTTCCTTGCCAGCTGCACCATGTTGTATTCCCACAAAGCATGAACAAGAGGTCCAATTTCCTCACATCCTCACCAAGAGCAAATGATCTTTTTTAAAAGATGAATTAGATCAAATCACAAAAAAATTATCACATATATCAATACAAAAGCGTATATACATGTGCGTTTCTCTATGTCCCACAAGGACCTGAATGATCCGACCTTGCTTACATCTCTGCCCCCAATCCCTTGTGCTCCGTCCCTTCTCTTTTTACCATACTAGAGCCACGTTGGCTGACTTGTAAGTTTCACATACCTCCACCGCCAGACCCGCTCAGCCATTTACCCTTGCTGTGTTCTCTGGCTGGATGCACTTTCTAAAAATCCTCAGTTACTCAGGTTCCAGCTCAAATGTTTTACTTCTTCCCAAAACATTAGTTCTTACCCTTCCCATGCTTAATTTTTTTTCCTAGTAACTTCCTTATGTCAAAAAATATGTATTCAATGGCAGATTCTGTGTTGTCTGTCTTCCTCATGAGACTAAAAGTTTCAGAAGAGCTGGAACCTTTTCTATCTTATACACCACTATATTTTCTACTCTTAGAGAACAGTGCCCAGTCTAGAGTAGACGCTAATAAAGGTATGTTGTATGTTGAAAAATACATGTAAGAGACTTATCTCCACCATGTCTTTTACAAGGTAAATAACATGATATTCATTTTAAATAAGAAAACGATGATGATGATGATGGTTTGAGTTAGTCACATCTTACCATTTCTTTGGACAACCAAGAGAAGCACCATCATAATGAAAAGATGGCCACCTCTCTGCCACCATTTTTAATTGATAGGGAAATAAAGCCAAGATAACGCAAAATGGGAATAAAAGGCCCTGGAACTATGTAACTCCTATTAATGTAAAATTGAGGTAAACAAGGGATCTGAAATAGAGGAGAATTCACATTCTTAATGCTGAAGGAATCATAGTAGCTTCTGAATGGTTGAAACCGAGGACAATGACATGCATCTCAGCAGTGGGCTGAAGCAGGTCCAGGCGTGGCACAGCAGCTCCCAGCAGCACGGATCCAGGGCACAGGCTGCCCACCCAGTGAAGCCCATCTGGGGTAGGATTGCCAAAGCACAGGGCATGTCCAGAGGTACAGCCTGATGGCAGTGATGCCGTAAGTCACTTCCAGACCTATGCAGGTGCGAGTTAGGCAATTTGATTTTAATTGCTTTTCTCACTCTAATAGTCAGTAAATAAAGTCATAAAATTAAGGAGCTGGAATAACCTGAAATACTAATGCAAAATTAAGCACTGACATGCATCTGTCCTCTCCCTTTCCCCTTTTATATTCAAAATCAGCTTGACAGCACCCTGACTGGACAAAGAAACACAAAGGTGGTCCAAGAACACATCACACTGATTAAAGAGAGTGCCAAAGGAAGGGGGAAAAAATCAACCCACCATAGCTCGTTAACAACACGAAGACCTATGTGTACTTGACAGAAGTCATTACAACCATGTCTGTCCTACAATTAAAGAGAGTGCCAAAGGAAGGGGGAAAAAATCAACCCACCATAGCTCGTTAACAACACGATGACCTATGTGTACTTGACAGAAGTCATTACAACCATGTCTGTCCTACAATCATTTTTGTCAAATTTTTAATTTCTGATTTATATGGAAAAGTTAAAATGGTTCAATGAAATAACAAAATTACATATCTTCATGAAGAGCATGATTCTTAAAGCATAACTGCTTCTCGTTCAGCTTTTGATATCAGGTCACATGTAATTAGCTGTTAGCATAAGGTTCTGATGACCCTTCTGGCAGCTTCTCTCCTGGCTGCATGTTGTCTCACAATTCCAGCAGGAATTCAGCTGAACAAGCTTTCCTTGAGCTCCTACTGACATGTAAGTCAGGTTCCTGGGGTGGGTGGAGTATATAAAGACCTCTAGAGACCTTCGATGGCTTCACACAGTAAAATTCTGGAGCTAAACATACGATCTATGACAGAAAGAGTCAGAAAAAAATCTATTGAATTATTCTTGTATTTCCTTCTCCTCTTCCCTGAATCTCCTACTAAGGCTTCTGTTGTAATGACAAGAAATTTCTTTATGAGAGGCGGGGGGGAGAGAGAGAGAGAGAGAGGGAAGGAAGGAAGGAAGGAAGGAAAGAGAGAAAGAGAGAAAGAGAGAAAGAAAGAAAGAAAGAAAGAAAGAAAGAAAGAAAGAAAGAAAGAAAGAAAAGAAAGAAAAGCCAATAAGACTGGGTTGATTTAAAATAAAATGAGAAGAATCAGGGAAATGCAAATCAAAACCACATTGAGTTAGACTGGCTATTAACAAAAAAATAGAGAATAACAAATGCTGGCAAGGATGCAGAGAAATTGGAACCCTCCTACATTGTTGGTGGGACTTTAAATTAGTGCAGTCATTATGGAAAACAGTATGGAGATTTCTCAGAAAACTAAAGTTAGAACTGCCATATGATCCAGCAATCCCACTGCTGGGTATATACCCAAAGAAGTGGAAATCATCATGTCAAAGGGATACCTGCACTCCCGTGTTTATTGGCTATTTATAATAGCAAAGAGTTGGAACCAAACTAAATGTCCATTGGCTGACAAAATGTCCATTGGCTGACAACTGGAGAAGGAAAATGTGGTACATACACAATGGAATACTACTCAGCCATAAAAAAGAATGAAATTCTGCCATCGGCAGCAACAGGGGTGAGCTTGGAGAAAATTATGTTTAGTGAAATAAGCCAGACACAGAAAGAGAAATACTGCATGTCCTCACCCATAAGTGGGAGCTAAGATAGAATAAATATAGAAGGGGAGGGGGGAAGGAGGGAGGGACGGAGGGGGGGGAGAGAGAGAGAGAGAGAGAAGGAGGGAGGGAGGGAGGGAGGAAGGAAGGAAGGAAGGAAGGAAGGAAGGAAGGAAGGAAGGAAGGAAGGATGGAAGGAAGAATGGAAGGATGGAAGGAAGGAAGGATGGAAGGAAGGGAGGAAAGAAAGGAAGGATGGAAGGAAGGGAGGAAGGAAAGGAGGAAGGGAGGAAGGAAAGAAAGAAGACAGAACTGTACTACATTCTGTGCTACCTTTCAGCTAATATTGCTGGAGTTAGAGTTTTTTAAAAAAAATAAAACTACTTAAAGGCATCAGAGAACTGATGAATATCAGTTCATCAGTTGAAGAACTTCAGAGAAACAAAAAGATGGGGGATAAAGATTTCCAGAGGATATAAATCCAAAGAAGTCAACAGAAACTCTAAAGCCACTTTCTTTCTGGGGACATTTATCTGTTGATTCTGGACACAGGGTAAGAGCTGAAAATATTTTGTGGTGTAAAGTTATGTTATCTGGAGCTTCTACCATTTTTTAAAAATACACAACATCCTACATTCGATGAAAGTCCCATAAGCATTCCAAAGCATAGAAACCAATGATTAAAAAATAGAGGAAACAGACAGCAGGAACAAATCCATGTTTACTCCTGATGTTAGAAAAATTGTAGATGACCACTGCCGCTCCGTGACATTGCATTAAGAGTCTTGGTGGTCTTGTGGGGCTCAGGAATATAAGATTAAGAAGATGTGGTGGTCTCATAAGGCTGGGGAGCAAAATTAAAGGCTGAAATGGAAAGATCCCAAAGAGAAGAAAGTGACTGAGAGATGAGAAAGACATGCAGCCATTTTTCCCATGAAGATAGTCACTGAACTGTGGAACTTCTTGGGGTAGAAAGCTAAAAGACTAAGCTGGAAGACCTTGCAAGGTCTCCAAGCGCTAAAAAGTCTAGGATTAGAGTTCAAGATTCACTAGTAGTCAAGGCCCTTATGAAAACATCAAAGTTCTGAATTGAAAATTCTGGAGAACTTTGAATTAAGAGCAGGTACAACCTGGAGATAAACAGATCCTTACCAAAATGAAAAGCAAATATAGCTCCAGATTAGATAAAGATGATCAGCCTCCACTTTATTTGTCTAATGAAAAAATGGTGATTTTTTTGTGGTGGAAAGTTATGTTATCTGGAGCCTCTACTATTTTTTAACATACACAGCATCTAGCATACAATAAAAATGCACTAGGCATTCCAAAGCATAGAAACCAATAATTTTAAAAAAAATAGAAGAAATAAACAGTAGAAACAAATCCATATGTATTCTTGATGTTAGAGAAATTATAGAATTGTAGATTCACATACAGAACAAGCAAAATAAAACTTGATTCATACCTCCCAACATATAAAAACTTAACTCCAAATGAATGATACATCTTAATGTGAAACTTAAAATTATAAAACATCAAAAAAAAATTTTTGTGAGCTTGAGTTAGGCGAAGTTTCTTTTACATATGACACCAAAAGCATCATGTATAAAAGAAAAAAAATTGATAAATAGGGCCTTACTAAAAGTAAGAATTGCACCAGCTGAGAAAAAATATTTGTAAAATGCACATTAGATCCAGGAAATGTATCCAGCATATATAAAGAATGTTAATAGTTTAACAATGAAAAACAATGCAACACAAAAATAATTGGGCAAAAGATTTGAATAGGTACTTCATCAAAGAAGACATAAATATGGCAAATAAGTACATTAAAGGATGATAAATGTAATTACTCATGAGGCAGTACAAATTAAAGTAACAGTCATATGCCCATCCATACCATGAATGTGTCTATGACAGCCCCGTGTCTATCAACAAGTGACTGGCTAAACAAACTGTGGTGTATTCACACACTGTAACAATACCACAAAATAAAAAGGAAAGATGCAGCAGAATGGATGGATCTCAAAAGAAGTACGCTGACTGAAAGACGTCGGACAGAACAGAGTGCATATTTTATGTTTCCACTGTGTACATTTCTAAAACATGCAAACGAATCCATAATGAAAGAAATCAGATTTGTAATTCTCTGGGGAGGGGGAGTGTGACGGGGAGCAGTGTGGGGAGAAGTTACAAAGAGGCAGGAGGAAGCTGCTTGTGGAGCTGCTGGAGCTGCTCATTATCCTGATTGTGGTAGTCATTTCACATATGTGAAATTGTATGACATATAATTAACATATGTGAAAATATATCAAATTGCATACTTTAAACATTTTGGTGGATTATATACTGATAAAGTCATGAAAATAAGTAAACTTTTTGTAAGTGCAAGAAAATAGAATACACAGACAATGTAATTTAGAAACAATCTAATGGGCATATATAAAACATGACATCATGACATGAAACATTTTTCTCCCAGTTTGGAATTAATTATACATTCATTATGCTATCATTAAGAACGAATTTAATATTACTGGTTTATCTATCTGGTTTACATTTGAAAATTAAGCTTCCAAAAGTCTTTCCTGTGAAAATCTCGCTTCTTCCCTTCTCTGATTCCCTCATTGTTACTGTGTCTGCTTTTTATGTCATCGTAACCCTAGACCCTTTCGCTTTTGCCACATTACTCTCCTTAACTGAATGCTCTTTCCCCGCCAGCCCATCTGCAACTGGGACCAGCCATTTCCAGGACTTGCTAAACACGCTACCCTACCTAACACCATGTCCCCCTGGGATTTTCTGTTCTTGTGTTTCCATCACTGGTGGCTCATTCCGCTCATGTCAGGGATATCCCTCTTTCTTACAGTGCTCCAGCTCCTTGGATAATTAGCTGTGAAACTCTTCTCATCTCTTTTGAATGTGCCCTGGTGCCTTCCTCACGGACTCCTCTTCTGGTCACCCTTACGTGTCAGTGTTTTCCTTATTTCAGTGTTTCTGCCCTTTACCTTCAACACTCTTTCTTGATATCCTATCTAGCCTCAGACTCTTAAGAGTCATGATGATACTTGTGATCCCCAAATACTGGTCATCCCCATATCCATCACAGATCTCAGTCCTATATTTTAGATTAAAACATTCATTTCTGTTAGAAATTTTCACCTGGATATATCAAAGGCACATAAAATTCAACATGTCTAATATAAAACATATGATTTATTATCAGACATGCTCCTCTCCTGGTCTTTCTTTCACTTAACATCTGATCTGCCTGGTGCCTACGAGAGAAAGTAGAGAGTCACTCTTGATGCCTCTGAACTTTCAGTTTCTGCACCAAATCGAGTATCGAGTCCTATTAACCTGTCTGCTTACATATTTGCAAATCTGGGCTTATTTTACCCTCCGCCTTTTCTTCTTCTTTCTCCGAAACTTGTCTTTTCTCCTAGCGTGGGCAGCACTCGCCAGCTCCCCTCTTTCTTCCACCCTTTGCTCTTCCTCCAGGAGAGCCCCTTGCTTATCTGCACCCTCACTCTATCGCCATCATCTCCTGCCTTCTCAGTGCCTTCCTGTCTTTCTCCAGCACGTTCCCGTCAATTATGTGTGAACCTTTATTCAAGTTGGTCGTTCTTTTCTTTCAACGTCTCCACGTCCTCACCTTCTATATATTCCCTGATGTGAAGCACTAACAGTGATTTCTCAAAAGTCATCAGGGATTAGATAATCACAATTTTCAAGAACCTATCTCACATCTCAGTTTTCTCCTTAATTATGTTTTATTTTACTGTTTTCCTAGTGGTCATTGCTCTTCAGATCCATGAAGCCTCACTTCTGCATCTTTACTTTTATTTCAAAAGTACTGCTATTTCTTATCTACAGATTCTTCTTCTATTTTCATGTCCTAAATGATGACATTTTTCCAAAGTTTGATTTCTCAGCCCTCAGCCCTTTTCTCTCTTTTTTCCATCAGTGACACTCATTACTGTGACATCAGATACCAATGTGGCCATTTCTTCATTGTAATCTTCCCCCTACACCTGCCCAACCTAGAGCTGTTCTCTTGTTATCAGTGAAACTGTCAATTTTTTATATTCTTTTCATATCTGTAGAAGAAATTAATGCTCAATTTGATCTAGTAATAAATGAAGTAAAGATGAATTTAAAGAACTATTTAAAAGTTTAAAACAATCTAAATTTTACTTTAAAATTTATAAAAGCAAAACATGTTCATTGTTGAACATTTTTTAAATAATCTAAAGTAACAAGAAAAACATCCATCATACCACCACCAGCAAATAACCACAGGGGAAATATACCCCATATTTTTTGCAGAAAGAATATAGCTAATATTTATTGTATATTATTTACTAATCCAATACTATTCTAAAAGCTTTACATGTGTTTATATGTATATATATGCATGCACATATTTTGCAAATTATATTTGTGTAACCTGTCTGTAGCATGTGTTTTCTTAATTATATATCATGAATATCTATGTTTATGAGTACAGAATCATCTACAGCACAATTTTTAATATTATATAGTTTTTAATCCCACAGATACAATTTACGATATAATTACATTGTACTATTTTTAATTTAGTCACTTATTTAGCAATGTTGTAATAAACATATCTGTTTATCATGAGTTTAAAATAAGCATAGTGCCATTAGATTATATTTATGACAAATTCCTGGACATAAACCGTGCACAATTTTATATGTATTTGCATGTTTTTGATGTTATATGTAGGAGTGGTCAAATACTCTCTAGAGAAGTTACACTAATGTACATTTCTGCTGTAGTCTAAGAGAATTTTTTTGCTCAATTATGTGGATTTTTATAGCGTCTCATTTAATATCAAGGGGGAATATGATCATTGCCTAGTTTGTATTTTCTTCAATGACTAAAAAATTAATAGAACATTTCAGGTCCAAGAAGGAGATTGGGAATTCTACCACATGATCATTTCTTATATATTTCATTATCATTTCTGACTCCAAAATACTGAGCATCCTTTTTAGCATGTTCTACCAACATTTGTGTCTTTGGACATGATATAATGTATCAAAAATTAAACTACATTTATTATTCTCATTTTTACCATATCCAGTGATATGAGTAAAGCACCATCTGGAAGCAAGGTCTGTCTAGGATATCATCAGGTTTGCATATAAAAAAATTGTGTTTCTCAGCCATTTAATCACCATTCAGTAGTCAGTACTCCCCAGTGTAGCACACCCATCCAGGGCACATTAATTCCCAACGGTGAGTCCTTCTCATCTATCCATGAGCCAGTTGTGTAGGGCATGGCTTTCTCAGGTAGAGAACTCACTTTAACTCTGATTCTCTCTAGCATTCCTGGGTAGAAAATAACCATCTAACAAAGGGCAACACAGGAATGGCCACATAATTTTCAGAATACAGTGTAAACTGCAAATGCAGAACTTGTTCAAAAAGAGTTAAGAATTTCAAGGTGGTAGCAGCAGAGCAAGAGAGTAAGATTGAGGTGCTGTGCAACTGCACACATTGCATCCCCATGAAGTTGTCCCTGGACACAGCAATCAGTGACTCCATGACAATTACTTTTTCTATCAATACAATAGAAATTATGCATTTATTTATATTTTATAATATATTTAATTTATATAATAGATTTAATTTATATATATTTAATTACAAGTACAAATTAGACAATTTGTGAATAAGTTTGAGTTCTTGAAACATAAAAATGAATAGTAAGTTGTTATCTGGAATCACTGGACAATTTCATCAAGTCGAATACATTAATAGATTCTCCTATTCCAAAAATCACACCCCAACTTTAAGGACAGACTTATATCACAATCACTTTTCAGAATTCATATCTCAAATTTCCATGCTTGGGAGCAGACATTCCCATATACAACTGATTTATTTTCAAATATTAAACCAGTTTTATACCACTGTAATAAACCCAAGGATATTTTGCACTTATTTTATTAGAGACACTGGCCTATAATTTTGTGAAGCATTGGGAAGTGTCCTCTGGAATAGTTTGGAAAAGATTGATATGATTTACTGATGAAGCTAAGTGGCTTGAAGTTTCTTTGTGAAAGTATTTTTAATTCATAATCAAATTATTTAATAAGTATAGAACTATTCAGATCATCTAGTGTCTGTGTTGGGAAGGTGTATATGTATGTGTGTGTGTTTCAAAAATTTGCCTATTTTATCTAATATTCAAATTTATAGGCAAAATTATTGTTCATAATATACTGTAATTTTCTTTTTAATGTCTGTAACATCTTTAGTAATATGCCATTTTTATTCTTGATATTGATAATTTATTCTTCTTCTTCCTGACTTATTTTTATCAGTCTATCAATAAACGTATAAAATATGTTGGTCCTTTTCAAAGATATTGACTTACTTCCTTTTCTCAAGTGATCACTCACTTTCTGCTCCATTAATTTCTACAGATAGAAGCAAATGCTTTGAGGGAGAAAGTGTAACAGAATATCAGGCTCACTAAAAAGTGCTTCATTCTCCTATAAACTGTAGTTTCTGAAGTTCTCATTAACGTGGTACTACTGACTATAAGTTTTTTTGTTCTCAGTCTGAGAGGCAGCAAAAGACTCATCTTAAGTTCCCAAACTCTTGAATGGTACTTTCTTCTCAGTTTATTGGCCTTTCAACCCCAGATGTAACATGCAATAGCCAATGTCTCATCTCAAGGGGAAAATTGTTGCAGAATGTTCATGCTTACCTACGTTAGTTGTACAATAATAGTGGGTGACTTCAATTCACCACTTTGAATAATGAACAAAATATCTAGACAGAGCAATAAGGAAATAAACTGAGCAATACTATAAACCAACCAGAAGTAACAAAACTATATAGAACACTGTATCTAACGTCAGCAGAATACACATTTTTCTCAAGTGTGCATGAAACATTCTCTAGGATAGGCCATATGTTACACCAAAAACAAATTTCAATAAAATTAAAAATATTACAATGATACAGAGTGTCTTCTCCGACCACAACTAGATAAAGCTAGAAATCAATCATAAGGAACACTGGAAAATTTACAAATATGTGAAAATTAAGTGCACGCTCTTAACTAACCAGTAGGTCAAAGAAGAAATTAGAAAAGTAATAGGAAAATATTTAGAGACAAATGAAAACTAAAACACAACCTACTAAAATTTACGGGATGTTGTGAAGGATGTGCTCAGAGGAAAATTTATAAAACTAGATACCTGTGCTATTAAAAAAAAAGTCTCAGATAAGCCACCTAACTTTACACCTAAATTACCTTGAAGAAAAAGCATAATACATCCTCAGTTAGCAGAAGGAAGAAAATAATAAGGATAGTGAAAATAAATGAAATAGAGAATAGAATAAGAATAGAAAAAATCAACAAGACCAAAAGATGAATTATTTAAAAGACAACATAATAAACTCTAGATAGACTGACAAGGAAAAAAAAGAGAAGACACAAATAACTAAAACTGAAAAAGAAAATGTGGACATTACAAATGACCTTACAGAAATAAAAGTTACTGTAAAAGAATACTGTAAACAAGGGTACACCAATAAATTTAATAATTTTGGGGTGAAATGGACAACTTTTAAGACACACATATTACCTAAACTTATTCAAGAGGAAATAAAAAATTGCATAGGCATATAACAAGTAACGAGATTGGTTGAATAATTAAAAACATTTCAACAAAGAAAAGTCCAGAACTAGATGGCTTCACAGATAAGTTCTATCAAACATTTAAAGAAAAATTAACATAAATTCTCCTGAAACTCTTCCAAATTATAGAAGAAGAATAAATACTTCCAAACCTATTGTATGAAAATAACATTACCCCGTGATAGAGTCTGGATGTGTTGTCCCCCTAAAGCTTATGTGGAAATCTCATCCCCAATGTGACAATTGTGGAAGCTGTTTGAGTCATGGAGGCGGGAAACTGGTACTGAGGAGTAGTAGGGTGTTGCTTATAACAGATACTTGAAAACATGGAAATGGCTTTGGAACTGGGTGTTAGGTACAGGTTGGAGGAGTTTGGAGGATTCAGAAGAAGACAAAAAGATGAGGGAAATTTTGGAATGTCTTAGAGACGGGTTATGTGGTGGCGAGCAGAATGCTGATAGAGATATGGATTGTAAAGACCATTCTAAGGAGGTCTCGGATAGAAAAAAGAAGGAATTTGTTGAAAACTGGGGCAAGGATCATCCTTGCTATGAACTGGCAAGGAATCTGGCTACATTCTGTCCATGCCCTAGGACTCTGTGGAAGTTGGAACTTAAGAGTTGTGAAGCAGAATGTTTGGAAGAAGAAATTTCTAAGCGACAAAGCATTAAGGAATCTGCATGGCTGCTTATAACAGCCTATGCTGAGTTATGGTGGCAAAGGCATAACATAAAGCCAAAATTTAAAAGGGAAGCAGAGTGTAAAGATTTGAAAATTTTGCAGCCTGGCCATGTGGTAGAGAAGCAGAGAGCATTTTCAGAAAAAAAATCCAATGGTGCTAAGATTAGTACAAAGGAAGCAGATTATCAAGAGAAGTGGGTAAAGGCCCTGAAAGCATTGCAGAAGCCTCTGGGGCCAAGTCTTCCATTTCAGGCCTAAGGTGCCCTCCACAAGCTGACTGCCCAGAGCCACCTCAGGAAGCTGCTTGCAGCACCAGCACCCTGGCTGCTTTGGTTGCTCCAGCCATGGCTAAATTGTTCCCAGGTGTGGCTGGACCCACAGCTTTGGAAAATACAAGCTGGAAGCCTTGATAGCATCCACATGGTGTTAGGTCTGCACACTTGCAGAATGCTAGAGCTGTGGAGGCTTGGGAGCTTCCACCCCAATTTCAGAGAATGTATGTAAAAGCCTGGGGGCATAGTTACCACAGACAACCTTCACTAGAGCAATGCTGAGTGGAAATGTGGGGTCAGAGTTTCAGCAGAGAAACCCCATCAGCGTCATGTCTAGTGGAGCTGTGAGATTGGGACTGCCATGGAGACCCCAGACCTGTGGAGCTACCAGTGTACAATGCCAGCCTGTGAGATCTGAATAATCACCTGGGACCAGGAAAGCCATAGGAGTGGAGTTGCCCAAGGACCTGGGGACTCAACCCCCATACCAGCATGCAGAGGACATTGAACAAGGAGTCAAGGTACATGATTTGCCATCTTTGAAATTTAATGCTGGTCCTGCTGGGTTTCAGACTTGTTTGAGACCTGTTTTTCCTTTTTATTGGCCTATCCTTCCCTTTTGGAATGTGAATGCATACCCAATGTCTGTTCCACCATTGTATCTTGGCAGTAGATAAATTTGGTCTAGATTTTTACAGGTTTGCAGAGGGAGTTTTGCCTTTGGTCTCAGATGAGACTTTGGACTTTGGAATTTTAAGTTGGTGCTGGAATAAGCTGAGACTTTTGGGACTGTTGGGATGGAATGATTGTATTTTGTATGTAAGAAGGACTTGAGTTTTGGGAGGCCAGGGGCAGAATGATAGAGTTTGGATGTATTGTCCTCTCAGAACTCATGGAAATCTGATCCACAGTGTGGCAGTTTAAATCATGGGGGTGGATCCTTCATGAATGGATTAATGCTCTTCCTAGGTGGGGGAGGAACGAGTGAGTTCTTGCTCTATTAGTTCCCACGAGAGTTGGTTATTTAAAAGACCCTGGCACCTCCTCTCTCTCTCTCTCTCTCTCTCTCTCTCTCTCTTGCTTCCTCTCGCCATGTGATCTGCTTGTACCCACCAGCTGCTGCCTCTTTCCACCATGAGTAGAAGCAGCCTGAGGCTCATGCCAGATGCAGCTGTCCCAGAATCATAAGCCAAATAAATCTCCTTTCCTTATAAATTACCCACTTTCGGGTATTCTGTTATAGCAACACAAAACGGACTAATACACCCCGATACCAAAGCCAGGCAAAGGTATCACATGCAAAAACAAACAAACAAAACCAGACCAATATCTCTTATGAATATAAATGTAAAAATTTTCAACAAAATACAAGCAAATTGAATACAAAAGCATACTAAAACGATTATATATCATGACCAGGTGGTTTTCATCCCAGGAATGCAAGGGTGGATCAAAATAAGAAAATTATATTATTAAAACAGGGAGAGAAAAAAAGAAATATGATATCTCAATTGACACAGAGAAGTCACTTGACAAAATCTAATACCTGTTCATGATAAAAACACTCAGAAGACTAGAAATAGAGGGAAACTTCCTCAATATGATAAAGAACATTTATTAAAAATAAATTTATAGCAGTATATTCATTATTGAAAAACTGAAAGCTTCCCCCCAGCAGGAACAGGACAAGGATAAAGCCTTTTGCAACTGCTATTCAGCATAGCACTGGAAGTTCTAGTCAGAGCGATTAGACAAGAAACATAAATACAAGGCATTCAAATTAGAAAAGATGAAATAAAACTATCTCTATTTGTAGAGGATGTTGACCTGTATTTAGAAAACCCTAAAGAATCTATAACAAAGCAAAGTTGCAGGGTGCAAAATAAACAGGCAAAAAATCAGCCACATTTGTATACAAAACAATTTGAAAATTTTGTTTTTAAATTCCATTTAAAATAACATCTAAAGGAATAAAATACCTAGAAATAACTTTAACCAAGGAGGTGACAGATTTGTGTATTGAAAGCTACAAAACATTGTTGAAAGAAATTAAAGATGGTCTAAATAAATTGAACTATATCCATGTTCATGGATTGAGGGACTTAATTTTTTTTGAAATGTTTTTAATAGACATGTAATAATTGTATGTATTTATGGGGTTCAGAGTAATATCTCTATACATGTATACATCATGTGGTGATCAAATCAGCTAATTAGCATACCCATCACTGCAAATCTTTATCATTTCTTTGTGATCCAAGCATTTGAACTTTCTTCCAGCCTTGAAAACATACACTAAATTATTATTGATTATAGACACCTAGCACTACTATAGAATACCAGAAATTTATTCCTCCTATCTACCTGTAATTCTTTCATCTATTAGTCAGCCTCTCTCTATCCTCTTTTCTTCTTCCCCTTCCCAGCCTCTAGTAACTTCAATTTTACTACTCTGTATTTCTATGAGATCACTTTTTTTTAGCTCTCACATATGAGTGAGAACATGTGTTATTTATCTTTCTGTGCCTGTCTTATTTCATTTAACATGTCTTCCAGGTGTATCCATGTTTCCACGAATGACACGATTTTATTCTTTTTTATGGCTAAGTAATATTCTATTATGTATACATATCACATTTTCTATATCCATTCATCTCTGGATGGACACTTAAGTTGATTCTGTATCTTGGCCACTGTGAAGAGTGCTGCAATAAATAAGGGGGTGCAGATATCTCTTCGTTACCTGATTTTCTTTCCTTTGGATAAATATGCAGTAGTAGAAGTCCTGGAACTATGGTAGTTCTACTTTTAGTTTTTTTGAGCAATCTCCATACTTTTTTCCACAATTGCTGTACTAATTTACATTCCCACCAACAATATATGAGTTCCCTTCTATTCACATCTGTTGTTTTTTATCTTTTTGATGATAGCCATTCCAACCAAAGTAAGAATTCTCATTGTGGTTTTGATTTACATTTCCCTAATGATTAATAATATTGAGCCTTTTGGATATATCTGTTGGCCATTTGCATGACTACTTTTGAGAAATGTCTATTTAGGCCATTTTCCCAGTTTTAAAATTAGATTATTTGATTTTTGCTATTGAATTGTTTTAGTTCCTTGTATCTCCTGGATAGTAATTCCTTGTCAGATAAATAATTTGCAAATATTTCCTCCCATTTGGCAGATTGCATCTTCTTTCTGTTGTTTCCTTTGCTGTACAGAAACGTTTTAATCTGATGTAGTACCATTTGTCTATCATTGCTTTTGTTCTCCATAAAATTTTTTCCCAGGCCAACATCTTACAGCATTTTTCCTGTTTTCTTCTAGTACTTTTACAATTTTAGGTCTTACATATAAGCCTATGTAATTCTGTTTCAGTTGATTTTTGCATATAGTGAGAGATGGGAGTCTACTTTCATTTTTCTTCATATAGATAACCAATTTATCTGGCACCATTTATTGAAGATGCTATCATTTCCTCACTGTATGTTTTTGTCCAAAATCAGTTTGCTATAGACACATGCATTTATTTCTGGGTTCTCTATTCTGTTTCATTGGTCCATGTGTTTGTTTTTATATCAGGACCATGCTGTTTTTGTTACTACAGCTATGCACGGATATCCAGTTTTCTCAGCACCATTTATAGAAAAGTTGTCATTCCCCAGTGTATGCTCTTGGCACCTTTATTAAAGATCAGTTGGCTGTAAATATACAGCTCAATAGCTGGGTTGTATATTCTGTTCCATTATTTCATGTATCTGTTTTTATGCGAGTACTGTACTGTTTTGGTTACTATAGCTTTGTAGTATAATTTGAAGAGATTGTGTATATGCCACCATCTTTTTTTTTTTTTTTTTTTTGCACAGGATTGTAGAGTTTTTGTCATGAAGCAATGTTGAATTTTATCAAATGCTGTTTTCTGCATCTGTTAGGATGGTCATATAGTTTATGTTCTTCTTGCTGTTGGTATGATGTATCACATTTATTGATTTGTGTATGTTGAACCATCTTTGCATTCTACTTGATCATGGTACCTAATTTTTTTGATGTGCTGTTGAACTCAGTTTGCTAGCATTTTGGGGGAATTTTTTGTGTCTATGTGCATCAGGAATATTGGCCTGTAGTTTTCTTTTTTTGTTGTGTCCTTGTTTGATGTGGGCATCAGGGTGGTACTGGCATCATAGAACAAGTTTTGAAGAATTCCCTCCTCTTTGATTTTTTGGAATAGTTTGAGAATAATTGGTATCAGTTCTTCCTTAAAAGTTTGGGAAAAAATCACCAGTGAAGCCATCACTTCCTGGGCTTTTTTTATTTGGGAGAATTTTTGTTACTGATTCAATCTCATTACATGTTATCGGTCTGTTCAGGTTTTCCATTTCATCTTGGTTCAGTCTTGAAAGTTATATGTATCCAGAAATTTATCCATTTCCTCTGGGTTTTCCAGTTTGTTGGCACAAAGTTGTTCATAAGTCTCTAATGATCTTCTGCATTTCTCTAGTACCAATTGTAATGTCTCCTATAAATTTCAAATTTTGTTTATTTGGATCTTCCTCTTTTTTTCTTAGTCTAGCTAATGGTATGTCAATTTTGTTTACCTTTTCATGAAAACAACTTTTTGTCTTGTCAATCTTTTCTATCTTTCTTTTGGTTTCTACTTTGTTAGGTTCTGGTCTGATCTTTTAATATACTAATTTTGGAATTTGTTTCTTCTGGCTTTCCTAGTTCCTTCAGGTGCAACTATAAATTGTTCTTTTGGAATCAACCTACTTTTTGATGTAAGCATTTATTGCTACAAACTTTTCTCTTAGTACTGCTTTTTCAGTATCCCATATGTTTTAGTATGTTGTGTTTCTATTCTCGTTTGTTTCAAAAACACTTATTATTTCCTTCTGGATTTCTTCAATGATCCATTACTCATTTATGAACATGTTGTTTGATTTCTATATATTTATACAAGGATCTTCCTATTATTGATTTCTAGTTTTATTCTATTGTGGTCTGAAAAGATACTTGATATAATTTTAACTTGTTAAAAATTGTTGAGACCTAATTCATGCTCTAACATGTAGTCTATCTTGGACAATGTTCCATGTGCTTATGAGAAAAATGTGTACTTTGCAGCTGTTGGATGGAATGTGTGGTAGATTGGAAAGTCTATTTGGTCTATAGTACAGTTTAAATCAAATTCATCTTTCTCTATTTTCTGTCTAGATGATCTGAAAAATGCTGAGAGCAGGGTGTTGAAGTCCCCAACTCTTTGTATTGGGGTCTATCTCTTTCTTTAATTCTAATAATATTTGGTTTATATATCTGGGTGATCTAGTGTTGGGTGCATATATTTTGTAATTATTTATCCAGTATGAGTATAGCTATTCCTGCTCATTATTGGTTTCCACTTGCATGAAATATCTTTTTCCTTCACTTTTAGTCTGTGTGTATCTTTACAGGTGAAGTAAATTTCTAATAGGCAGAATATAGTTAGATCTTGGTTTTTTAATCCATTTAGCCAATGTAAATCCTTTCAATGGAAAATTTAATCCTCTAAATTCTAGGTTGTTATTGAAAAGTGTAGGCTTATTCTTATCATTTTGTTGATTGTTTTATGGTTGATTTGTATTTTCTTTTCTTCCTTCCTCTTTCATTATCATTTTCTCTCTTTTTTTTTAATTTGGTAGTTTTCTATAGTGATAAAATATGTTATTTCTCTTTCTCATTTGTGCATCTGCTCTACCAGTGAGTTTCATCAGTATTGCATGCATTCATGATGGTAGTTATTATCCTTTCACTTTCAGATGTAGTTTTCCTTTAAGGATTTCTTGTAGGGTGGGTATTGTGTTAATGAATTCTCTTAATTTTTGCCTATCTTGGTAAGACTTTATTTCTCCTTCATTTCTGAAGTATAAAATTGCTGGGTATATTAGTCTGGGCAGCCAGTATTTTTTTTTTTTTTTTTTCTTGTAACACTTTGAATATATCCTCCCATTATCTCCTGACCTGTACGGTTTCTGCCAAGAAATTTGCTGTTGGTCTAATGGGGATTCCCTCATATATGACTTGACACTTTTGTCTTGCTGTTTTTAGAGTTGTCTCTTTGTCTTTGACTTTTTAAATAATTATTGGTTATGAATATTCATGAGATACAAAACTGATTGTCACCCCTCATGCCCATGATGTGGGGGTCAGATTCATACTGGCTGTATACTCATTACCACAAATTGCATTTGTACCCCATGTCCCCCACCCAATTACTTCCTACCCCCCACCCCCTTCTCCCCCCCCCACTCCACTTCATAGCCCAAGGATTGTTCTCTCCCTCTGCAAGTTCAAATACACTACTGTGGTCTTTCTTTCCTTCCTTCTTTCTCTCTTAGCTCCCACATATGAGTGAATACATGTGGTATTTATCCCTCTATGCTTTGCTTATTTCACTCAACCTAAGTTTCTCCAGGCTCACCCATGTTGTTGTAAATGGGAGTATTTCATTCTTTTCTATGGCACAGTAGTATTCAATGATGTAGATAAACCACAGTTTCCTTATCCAATCATCCATGTATGGACATTTAGGTTGGTTCCATGTCTTGGTTATTGTGAACAGAGCTGTGATGAACATAAGAGTGTAGGTATCCCTTCGACATGATGATTTCCATTCCTCTGAATATACCCAGAAGTGGGATTGCTGGATCATATGGAAGATCTATCTGTAGTTGTTTGAGAAACCTCCATACTGATTTCATAGTGGTTGTACTAATTTACAGTCCCACCAAGAGTGTAGGAATGTTTCCTTCTCGCCACACCCTCACCAGCATTTGTTATTCACCATCTTTTTGAGTATAGCCAGTCTAACAGGGATGAGGTGGTATTTCAATGTAGTTTTATTTTGCATTTTCCTGATGACTAGTGATGTTAAGCATTTTCTTATATACCTATTGGCCATTTGTATGTCTTTCTTTGAGAAATATCTATTCAGCTCCTTTGCCCATTTTTGACAGTTTGACTATAATGTGCCTTGGAGCGATCTTTTTGGATTGTATCTCTTTGGGAATCTTTGAACTTCTTAGATCTAGATGTCTATATCTCTCCCAAGACTTGGGAATATTTCAGCTATTGTTTCATTAAATAGGTTTTTGATAACATTTCATTCAGTTATACCTTTGGAATGGCAATAATGTGAATATTTGTTCACTTAAAGTTGTCCCATACAACTTGTAGGCTTTATTCACTTATTTTTATTCTTTTTTTTTTCTCTGAGTGAGTTACTTCAAGATACTTGTCTTTGAGTTCAGAAATTTTCGGTTCTGCTTCTTCTAATCTGTTGTTGAAACTCTAAGTTGTATTTTTTATTTCATTCAATGCATTCTTCAATTCCCATATTTCTATTGGAGTCTTTTTTATAATATCTATCTTTTTGTTGTATTTCTTATTCAGATCATAAATTATATTCCAAAATTTTATTGAATTGTCTATCTGTATTCTCTTGCATCTCACTGAGTTTCCTTAAGATTATTTGGGATTTTTCTTTCAGGCATTTCATAGATTTCCTTTTCTTTGGGATCTGTCAGTCACAAAGTACTCTGTTCCTTTGAGACTGCCATGTTTTCTTGCTTTTTAAAAAAATTTTTATGTTGATGTCTATGCATCTGATAGAACAGTTGCTTCTTCTAATCTAATGGAGTAGTCTTTTGTAGGGAAAGACTTTTACCTGTACATACATTCTGTACTGTCCGTTGGGTAGGGTGTTTTGCCTTTGGTTCTGGATGAACACTGGTGTGTCATTGATGTTTGATTTTTTTGACTGTATTCAATGTTAGAGGTGTCTGCAAGTGCTTCAGTAGCCTAGGCTGCAAGTGTTTGTGAAGGCTGTGGCACAGCATTACTGACAGCAATGGTCCTATTTTGGAGTTCTGGAGGGGCACTTGCAGGTGTGTAGCATTTCATCTGGCCAGGAGGGTTGGGGTGCTATGTGGGGAGGTCTGGACCCCAGATTCTCAGGAGGAGCAATTGGGCATTCAGGGGCTCTTCTGCTAAAGTGAGCAGGGTCAGTGAGGCCACAGGTGGGTCCTCGACCCTCTGAGAGAAGTGCTAGCATACTCAGTGCCTCCTTTTCATGATTAGTTGACCTGGGTGGGGTTTCTGGGGCTACAGGTAGAACCTTGAGTTACCAGGAGAGCCACTGGTGTGCTTAGCAGCTTTTCAGCTGAAGTGGGCCACCCTGGGTGAAGTTGCTGGGATTATGTGTAGAAACTTGAACCCTTAGAAGAATTACTGGCACAACTGGTCACTCCTTTGCTGGAGCAGGTGGGGTTGCTTGGGAGGTGAGCAAGGCTTCAGGCCCCAGGAGCAGTTCTGAAGTGCTCAGTGGCACCTTGCTTAATTGGGCTACCCTTGGAGGGATTGCTGGGGCTCTAGGCAAGGCCTTGCACCCTGAGAGAAATGCCAAGGTTCTCTGAGCAGCACCTCAGCTGATGTAGGTGACCCTGGGTGAGGTTGTCAAGAATGCAGGTGGCACTTCAGGTCCTGGGTAGAGATGCTGGTCTGCTCTGTAGCTCCTCAGCGACAGTGGAAAAATATTGGTAGGGCTGTGGGCAGAAAGTTGGAACTTCAGGAAGGGTGCTGGACCACTCTACAGCTCCACAGCTGGTGTGGACCAACTTGGATGGTGCTGCTGGACCCCAGGCCAGAACTCAGCCTTGATATTGTTAAGATGTTAATACTACCCAAAGTAATCTAAGATTCAGCACAATTTCCAACAAAATTCCAATAGTCTGTTTTTAAGAAAAAGGAAAGCCAGGTCTCAAGTTCATATGGCATCCCTAGGGACCCCCAATAGCCAAACAGTCTTCAAAAAGAACAGAATCAAGTACTCACACTTCCCAATTTCAAGACTTACTACAGAGTTACAGTAATCAATACAATGTGGTACTGGCATAAGGATAGACTTTTAGACCAATGGAATAGAATTGAGAGTCCATAAATAAATCCATACATCTGTGGCCAATTGATTTTTGACAAGGTTGCAAAGTCTATTCAAGGGGGAAGGAATAGTGTTTTTAGCAAATCATGGAATTCCACATGCAAAGAATGAGGTTGGACCTTTCCCTCACATTCGTGTACAAAATCAACTTGAAATGGATCAGTGACCTAAATATAAAAGCTAAAGGTATAAAACTCTTAGAAGAAAATGTGCAGGTAAATTTTCAGAACCTTGGATTTGGCAGTGGATTCTTAGATACAACATCAAAAGCATGAGCAATAAAAGAAAAAAAAAATAGGTAACTTAGACTTCATAAAAATTAAAAAGTTTTGGGCACCAAATAACATTATTCAGAAAGTTAGAAGATCATCATGGTAATCAAGCCATGAAAAGACATCTAGGAACCTTAAATATATATCACTAAGTGAAAGAAGTCAGTCCGAAAATGTTAACTTACTGTGTGATTCCAATTATAAGACATTCTGGAAAAGGAAAAACTATAGCCAGCAAAAGTATCAGCTGTCATCAGTAGTTGAGAGATAGAAGAGGAGGGGGATAAATAGGTGGGATGCTAGACATGTTTAGTGCAGTGAAACTATACTGTATAATACTGTATCATGCTGTTATGGAATGTGGCAAATACCTAGAATATGCAATACAAAGAGGGGACCCTAATGTATAAAATATGGGCTTTAGTTAACTGGTTCATCAAGTATAATAAATATAACACACCAATACAAGATGTTAATAACAGGAGAAATTGTGTGTCGGGGGAGGGAGACAGAGTAAACTGCGTTTTTTTAATTTAATTTTTCTCTAAACCTAAAACTACTATGAGAAATAATGTTTATTAATAAAAAGTCAAAAACTAAGAAACAAAAAAACAGTGTGTGACCTGAAGAACTATTATCCTGGTAATAATAATTCTTTCTTTAAGTTTTTTGAAGTGACCTTCTGCAGTTTGGGGACTGGGAAGAGGAACCTCTGTTATCTTCCTTACTGTTTAGAAAAATGTAATCATTTTGGGTCTAATCTTTCTTAAAATGTTTGGTATTAAGGGCTGAGCCTGTAGCACACTCGGGAGAGTGCGGCACTGGGAGCGCAGCAGCATTCCCTCCGCGGGTTTGGATCCTATATAGGGATGACTGGTGCGCTCACGGCGCTCACTGGCTGAGCGTGGTGTGGCCGGTCTCAAAAAGGACAAAAAAAAAAAATGTTTGGTATTAAATATAACTATGATCTCTCTGTGATTTTTACTGTGCCCTTTCGTTTCTTCAAAGTGCAACTCTTCTATAGCTGCAGAAAATGTCAAAATGAGATAGAAAACAAATTAAATACAGAGCCAGTCAGATAAGAATGGTCTTCATACCAACTCTATCTACATTTGTGTCTTTTGGTTTTAATCATACCATTGACCGTTATGTTGCATTTGCCTTTCTAAAAATTGATTTTGATCAAATATTTTGTTTTGCTTTTTTTTTTTTTTGATGTGGTGGCTTGATTCCTGATTCTATCCGCTCTTTCCATGAAAAAGATCCAAAACTCTGCTTCTGATTATACAATGTAATTGTAGTCCAGCAAGTATTTTGTCAATAAGGGATTTTTACTTCAATAAAATTTATATGTTTATCCAGTAAAAGTCAAAATAATGAAAAAGTTATGCTGTTCTTGAGTATCCATGTGGATTTGTACAATTTGGGATAAAGTTATAGAATAATGTTTTTTTGTGAACAAATTGCTTGCAATTATTTAAACATTTCTTGGTATAAAAATGTTTCATATTTCAGCTAAACCTTCTTTATAAAACCACCTTCTTCTGTAGCAAATTAAATGTTACTGACTGCAACTATGCAGATATATGCAGCAAAGGGTGTTCATCTCTCTGATATGTTTTTTGTATGGTGCAGCCATACAAAAAAGGAAGAGCATAAGTAATCTTTGTATAATAAATCCCTATGATTCTCTAAGGAAAACCCAATAATTCAATAAATATTTACGAAATGCCTACTTAATGCCAGGTTCTATGTTAGGCATGTGAAATAGAATGGACATAGAGTCTATAGTCACTGCCCTCTCAGAGCTTAAGTTCAATTGGAGGGAGGTAGACTATATATATATATATATATAACAAAGGCTACAAAGAAAAGAGATAACATTAGTAAAATAAAGGGTAACTGAGAGTGAGGTGCCATTACCTCTCCCAGGAGGCAATATTTACGTTGAGACCTGAGTGATGAGCTGTTGTTGAAAGTCTGGAGACAACCTTGCTTACAAACCAGTGTGTTAGCCCTGCACAATTTCATGGATACCAGAAGAAAGCACAGGATTCCAAGGTGAGAAATGGAGGACAGTTTGTCATTCACAACAGTAGTAATATCAAAGGATCAACTTTTTTGAGGCAGTTTCCCAAGCCACAATTTTCACAGAAAGATGTAAAGAAGGCCAGATAATGTCTGAATAAGCAGTGGGTTGCAGAAACTCTGCAGAAACTCTGAGGTTAGAGAACCTGCATCTTTCATAATAAGCACTAAACATGCCTGACCTCATTACCTCTATCTTCAGAGTATTAACTATGCAGATCTTTGAAAAGATATTCTGGAACAAAGTGCAATCAGTTCCTTGCTCACAAGATGTGTAGAAACAGAAGAAACCCATGGAGAATTGACTCCCAACAGTATCCACACCTCACTTCTACAGTGTCTTGAATTCTGGCCAATTTTCCCGTGAGTATACCACTCTGCCAGCCACCTGGTTAATCCGATTGGTGTCCATTCCATTTGTCTTTTATATAATTTATTCAGGGGTACTATCAGCAGAACTTCAAGTAGCAGAATGATGCCAACCTAGAGGAAGGATTAAGCTCAAACATGCCTCCTGGAGCCTCAAATCCAACCAGCAAAACAAATTCTGAAAATGTCAAGGTTTATATTAAAAATGCAGGTGGATTTCTTAAATTTCAGAGTTAACCTCTCTACTTGACTTGAGGCATTAATGTAGGTATAGCAGAATGTATTAGTAATTGCAGAGACCCTGCCTTGGTCTGCAAGAAGGCTATGGAAATTCTATCATCCATAAAGACCCCGGTCAGTCAGTTGAGGCTGACTTGAAAGTCTTTCAGGACTGAAGTAATCTCATTTGTCACTTCAACCACAGTGAGGGCACACTTTGTACTCTCCTTTCTGATTGAATAATTCCCATCCTAGAATGATTCTCTGCAGGGTGCATATGAATAATAAGTGTCCCACCTGCGGTCATCTAAGGGGTACAAATCTGTGAGAGTATTTTCTTAAACACTTGAATGTCTCTTATGAGTCCTAAGTCAGCATGTTTCCATGATGAAGGCAAGTTAATACCTGGGTCCTGCACATAGCTCAGCAGTGCATATGGTGTCCATGAAAAGAAAGTATTATTTAAAATTGTTGGGAACGCTTCATCAGTTAAAGGACATAGGATGAAAATGACTCTAAAGTGGCCTCCCCATCAGATCATAAGTCTTAGACTGCCAGTTCCATTTAAATAATTGATTTTAATGATTGTTTTTGAAGCAACTAAATGATGGGAGTCAGTCTAACCTGTTCTGTTGACCCACACTACCAGAAGGCTGGCATTTGTTTGCCCTCAGATGGAGCGATGGCCAAGGGAATGAGGGCGGGGAAACACTTAGAGGTGTTTGCAGATGCTTTACCCGGGAGGTGCAGGAGCTGGAGCCACCTTTGTTGTTTCCGATAGATTTCTTGGTTAAGGTTGAGGGGAATGGCAATCAAAGTTGCAGTCAGAATTGCCTGGTGGAGGGTGGCAGACCCAGTAGTCATTTAAATTAAGACACAGGCAGCAGTTGGGAGAACTGTATCAAGGCGTTTAACTTTAGGAGTAAGACTCCAAGGACAATTATGAGAGACACAGGTCATTAATGGTCTTCCATTTCTCATGGGGTTTGAGATGTTTCTTCCTTGAGTGCTAGGGTTATTGTTCTCACCCCACCACTCTAACTCTGCACGTTCTATTCTAGTATCTGAAACAGTCCAGCCAGCCTCGACAGAGAACAGGCCCTTATTACACCCATCCATGTGATTAGTGGGGAATTGGGCTTCCGCAAATGGATAGCTGCTACTTTCACATTAACAGCTTGGGCCAGGCCAACTGTGTTCTTTAATACAATATTTCCATGTGACAAGCAAAGCCTGTTGGGTGGTCATCCTTCTTCTCACAGAAAGTTGTATTTCTGTCAATATCCCATTCTTACAACCAGTGCTGTCAAGGATTGTGAAGGATTTGGTTTTACTCTTTGTGCAAACTAACCTGTTGGCCTGCCACAGTTTCATTGATGCTATAAGAAAACACAATGCTGCTGGGTCAGAGAACATGAATAACCTAAAAGCAGCACCAGATTATAAGCATTTTGTGCCTGTTGCTAAAGCCCCAGTGTGCAAAGGGCAGTGCAGACAGGGCAGAGTGTGCCTATAGACACAGTGGCCTGCATTACAGAAGAGCAACTCTGAGCTCAGGGAACCTGAATCTTTTATAGTGGGCAGTAACCGTGCCTGCCCATTTCTCCAGAGAGAGAAACTATTGCCATCTTCCAAGGTTGTTTGCTCTACAAGAATCTTTGAAATGACTGTCTCAAACAGGACAGTCAGAGCTTTGCTCATAAAAATATGCACAAAGAAAAAAGACCCATGGAGAATTTTCTCCTACCAAACCTTTCTGTCAGAAGGCACAGCAAGTACACACATCTGGATGCTAAAAGATGTGAAAAACTTGGCAGTTTCTGAGGACAGAAAGAAGCCAATTTTTCTACAGCAAAAGGGCGAGGGGGAGAAGATGAGGCAAAGGCCCCCCCCCATTGACTATCTTCCACGGCTCTGCAGGGAATCATGAGGAGAAACGGGAATTTAATTTTCTGATGTACATTTCGTAAGGTGTAGGAACTGCAAAAAAGACTTACTTTATCATGCAAAATGCCATTATTTTAACAGTAGATTGAACTAATATTTCACCTATTCTACTCAAGTCCAAGCTGAGGTATTCTTCCACCTGTATGTGATGGGGAACATGGTAGAGCAAAAATTGCAATCAACATGGACATTCCCGGATTTGAGTTCTATGACATGGTTATGGAATCACCTGTCTTTTTACATCAGAAGGTGTAGAATTCCAGTATCTCAAGGAAAGGGGCTGGGAGGGAGGACCCATGCCTCACAGCATTGATTGTAAATGTTACTTGTGATGAAGAAGTTAAATTGTCTGCCTTCTCTACTTAATTATGAAAGCAATCTAAATAAAAGCTTAAGAATTATTTCTGTTGGCACTTTAAAAAATAATAGTTATCAAAGTAAACATTTGGGGCAATAATTGATGGTGTAATTTAATCCTGCATAAATAACATTGTAATTGAATCAATTTCATCCATATTTTTCAACTTTCTAGTTGTGTTCTGTTTCTCTCTCTCTTTTTAAAATTATGCACATACATATTTGAGATTAAATGCACAAACTCTTATATGTATGAATATTTCCAGATAGAAAAATTGGTCTTATTTAAATGTGGCTGCATGCCTAAGCTGCCAGTGTAGTTCCAGCCTTAACAAAGATTTAGAAGGGCAACCAACCTTTAGAGCAGAAGTGAGAACTATTTTTGTACTGCAAAAGCCTTGGTTTTATGTTTATTTGTAAAATTCTGGCAGCTATTTTGAGATGTTTCTGAGTTGCAATAAGAAACATTATGTCCATGAATTTGAAAAAAGAGGGAAAATTAAAAATAAAAGTGATTTTAGCGTATGGATTTTTTATTTAAATTCATTATCAAACAGATTTTGATATTCTTGTGTGGGTTTTGTGTAGGGGGATGTGTCTCTTCTAGCTGGCTGTTTCAGGAAGATGCTTGAGGGGGAAAATAGAGATCTTTTTAAAAGATTCTATGTTCCAGTTTTCCAAAGTACATTTTTAAACTTGTAAAAAGTTTATGTCTGCAAAGATGATGGTTTCACACTGACTGAAGAGATGTGAGCCACAGGCCAGTGGGATTCCTGAGCTGACTGGGGATTAAAAAGGACAGCGAGGAGGTCCCACAGGCTTTGAGGCCATCCTCCTCCGGATCTGAGTCCAGATGGGCCACTGATTTGTGGCTCTGAGCAGGTCACTTCATCTTTCAAGGCCTTTGTTAGACTTTTGGTTGTGAATTCAGAGATAGTTAATAGACTTGCATTAAAAAACGAGTGTTGTTTTTTTTTTCTATGAAACATTAAAATATACTAGATTGAAACATACCTAGACTTTACCTCTATTAAAAACACTATTACTCAGGGAAATGCAAATCAAAACCACAATGAGATATCTTCTCACCACAATTGGGATGACTATTATCAAAAACACAAAAATAACAAATGCTGGTGAGGATAAAGAGAAAAGGGAACTCATATGCTGTTGGGGGGATCTAAATAGATACAGCTATTATGGAAACCAGTGTAGAGGTTCCTCAAAAGGCTGAAAATGGAACTACCATATGATCCAGCAATCCTAATACTGCATATATATATATATATATATATGTCTCCAAAGGAAAGCATATCAGTACTTGGAAGAGACACCTGCACTCCCATGTTTATTGTAGCACTATTCACAATAGCTATGATAAAGAATCAGCCTAAGTGTTCATTAACAGATGAATGAATAAAGAAAACATGGTATATATTCACAATGAGATACTATTCAGCCATAATAAGGAATGAAATTTTGTCATCATGGCAACACCGATAAGCCTGGAGGACATTGCGTTAAGTGTAATAAGCAGGCAAAGAAAGATAAATACCGCATGTTCTCACTCATATGAGAGCTAAAAAAGTCAATCTAATGGAAGTTGAGAGTAGAATAGTGGTAACTAGAGGCCAGGAAGTGTAGAGGGGATGAGTGGACTGAAAGAGGTTGATTAATAAATTCAAAATCATAGAGAGATAGAAGGAATAAGTACTAGTGTTCTACAGCACTGTGGGGTGACTATAGTTAAAAGCAGTTTATTTTATATTTTCAAATAGCTAGAGGAGAGAATTTTGAATGTTACCAACACAAAGCAATGACAAATGTTTGAAGTGATGGATATGCTAATAATTCTGATTTGATCATGCACATTGTATACATGTATCGAAACATCACATTGTACTCCATGAATACAGATACTTATAATGTGTCAAAATAATAAAAAAACCTGTTATTTCATAGTGTTTATAATAATATCAGCCATTTTTTCCTGACAATTTGCTATTTAACCTGAATACCCCTAAGCTCATAAACCTTGTCTATACTCCTCACAGTAGCACTGTGGGTGGGTATAAGTACTTGTAGTTTTCACGTGAAGAAAAATAGACTAAGAAATGTCCCTGCCAAGTAAAAGAGAAAGAATTTGAAATCAGTTCTGCCTGGATCCAAAACCCATGCTTGTTTTGTTATATTTTGTTGTGTATCTTTGTTGAGTCTTTGATTTATCTTTGTCCTAAATTCTTGAAAGATAAAAAGGATGAATTGAAGAAAAAATGAGAGTACAGTCTGTTGCCATGATTTTTTTTTAAATTTCTAGTTTTCTAAATGCTTTAAGAGACACATTTGATATCATCAATGCATGAGATACTGTAATAAATAAGGAAGTAGGAAAGCAGGATTTTTAATGTAAATTTATTACTAATATAGAATATTGAACCTGCCTCATATGTGTTGACTGGTTAATTGCAAGGTAAATAACACTTGATAGGATCTTTGCCAAAGTACTTAGCTAGCTTGAAGTGGAAGGGACCAAATGACAAAAAATGTGAGTGGTGTCTGAGAGCTGAGAACGACCTCCAGTAGACAGCCAGCAAGAAAGCAGGGACCCCAACTCAACATCTGGAGGAAGCTAAATTTCACCCACAAGAATAAGCTTAGAAGCAGATTTTCCTCAGACAGGCCATCAGACAGGAACGTGGCGCTGCTGACACCGTGCTTTGCACCTCGTGATAGCCTGAGAGCCCAGCCTCACCTTGCCGAACCTCTGTCCTGCAGCACTGTGAGCTGATACGTGGTTGTTTTTGTAAGCCACCCGTTTCGTGTGAGGTCAGCACTACATCTTCATCTCACAGGTGGGGGAGCTGAGAATTACGCATGGGTGGGTTGGAGTTTAAGCCAGTCTGCTTGGATCTCTATCCCTGTCTCTTCAGTTTTCTCCTTTGTCTTCCAAACTGTGTGATCAATGCCGTCTCCACCACACCATGCTGAGCATTTGCTGTGTAATAATCAAATCTTATGCACGTGGGAATATGTGTATGTGAATGTCCACACACACCTGCAAGAATGACACAGATAAAATAAATATTAGTTTTAAATACAGGGATGCATTCTGCAGATACCTGTTCTTTTCTTTCTTTCCGTTATCATTTATATTTAATTGCCTTCTTTACCTGGGGTAAATATGTAACTGGTGTCTGAATTAGGATCATTTTACAGATGAGAAAACTGAGGTTCAAGAACCTAAGTGTACACAAATCTGATAAGTGATCTCTTGGCTCTTAAAAGGATATTTTAGCTTATCAGAAACCACCTTCTCTGAACAAGCCACACAGGGGAGTCTTCTGTTTTTCCATCTCTTGTAATTAGTACCTATTTTGAAAAATGTCAAATTTTCTCCATGCCCAGTGGCACAATACTACAATGGCATTTGGCCGAAGACTACAGTCATATGAAAACTCTTTATGTGAAGATCAGCAGGCATGAGAAAAAGAGTCTTCCTAAAACATAGCTGCACTAGCTTCTATTTATGACTAAAAATACCATTCTCACTCAGGTTTAGTGCTGTGAAGAGAGAGGGCAGCCAAGGTGGGAAAGATTTTGGTTACACATAAGTCAGGCATCCTTGATTAAATCAGAATCAGGTTACTTTCCTGCGGCTTTAATGGAGCGCTTAGGATTGCAGTATTATCATCATTGTTTTTGAGAATATTTCTAAAAAGACTGGAAGGAGTGAAAAAATAGGTGACATCATGTTAGGCTTTTAAGGAAAAACCATGAAGACATTTGTGAAGTTCAGAAGTGGATCTCCAAGCGTGTGCCTCCCTTGCTGCAGGGTTGCAGACATTCAGCAAGTACTAGGGCTTGTTGACAGGGAAACTGGGTCTCTCTCTCTCAATATTGGCAACAAGCAGACTCAGGCAGGTGTGGGACGTGCATGGCAGGAAAGAGTTAATGCAGACCACCAAGCTGAGGAGAAAGCAGAGGAAGCAGCATGCTGAGGGGAAGTGTGGAGCAGGTGAAGGGAGAAAGTGGAGCTAGAGAGGCCTCAGCTCCCTGGAGCAGGGCACAAGGGGTCCAGGACAGCTCCCGAAAGCCCACTGTCCCAAGGACCTTATTTGGGACTTTTGGTGGTCTCGGAGGTAAAACTGAGTAACATCCATGTCCAAAGATGTTCACATCCTAATTGCCAGAATCTCCAAATGTTAGTGTATATAGCAGAAGGAACTTTGAAGATGAGATTGAGTTAATAATTTTGTGATGGGAAGATTATTCTGGATCTTCTTGGAGGCCTCATTATAATCATAAGGGTCCTTCTAAGAGGAATGCAGGAAAGTCAGAGAGAGAAAGCAATGCGACCAAAAAAACAGAGATTGGAGTGATGTGGCCACAAGCCAAGGAATGTTGAGATCCTCCGGAAGCTAGACACACAGAGAGTTCTCCTCCAGAGCCTCCGGAAGAAACCAGCCCTGCCAAGATCTTGATTTTAGTCCCATATGATTCGTTTCAGATTTCCAAGTACCATAACTGTATGAGGATGAATGTGTGCTGTTTGAAGCCACAAAGGCTGCGGTAATTTGGCAACAGGAAACTAATGCACTTTATTTTATCTCCAAAACACCCCCCCACCCACCCAATGTTGTTTGTTTCATTTCTTGACTGGTTTTAAACTGAAAGAAACAACAAGAGTGTGTGAGAGAGAGCAATTGGGGGAGGGGGGGAAGGGAGTAGGAAGGAAAAGAAGGAAAAACGAAGGGAGAGGGAAAAAGAAATAACGTTTATAAAACTTATAGCCAAAAATAATCTTGTCTAGAACATTCATCTCCACAAAGGATGAATGAGCTTCATCTGAATGGGCTTTTTCTCAAAGATGAAGAATACCTATTTTTCTGCACTGATCCTCTGACTATTTTGTGGCAATTATTGATGCAGTGGATAGAAATCAGAAAATGCAGCCCAACAATGTACAGACATGGGCCTTTTTGCTTTTCCGTAATAACTGAAACTAGCTTTGCTCTCTGAGAACCCCTATCCCCGGGTTTTCTTGTCAGTTTACGATTCACTTCTTTGAGTGTGGGAAGAGCTTCTACCCAGTTACCGTGGGCCCTGGGAAGGGACGGAGGTCCTGGGCCCACCGCTCTCTCCCACCTCCCCCGCCATGATTGCGACTGCCCATTGTGGTTACCACTGGTCAAGGTAAGTTTCTGGCCTCACCCTCAAATGACCACCATTGTCTCTTCTAAGAGTGGTTTGCAGTTGGCTTCCTCTGTGCTGCTAGCATCAGAATGACATTCTCTCAACTTGGCTCTTCGTGATAGTGGGAGTCTGCAAGGAACTCTCCCTGCTGTCCTCTCTCTCCCCCTGCACCCCAGCAAGCTCTCTACCCCACAGCTCCAGCTATGGGGACACCCTCCATCCTGGTGGGCAGGCCCCTTGGTGGTAATGGCTACCTTCTTTGTCTTCTTCTCGAACCACAGCAAATCAACTAATCCTTCTGGGCAAGCATGAGAATGCAGGCTTCCCTTCTCTTTCAGGGCGCCCTTGCCCCTAATTCATTCCCTGATCCTCCTCAGGTGTTAGAGGGCGGGGACACCGGAGGTGGGAGAGGGTGCTAGCTCTGACTCTGTGTTGTGATGCAATGGTGGAGGATTGAGTCTTACACTCCCACCCACCCAGTCCCTTCCAAGGGAGGACCAGGAAAGGGATGGTTTATACCTTGTGAATTCTGATCTTCCGAGAACATAATACCTTGTCTTCCTACCTCACTCTGTGTTCCTCTGCTTAGGCAAAGGGAGAAAGGAAGCCATGACAAATACTTTTTCTATTCTTTACTTATTTGTGTTAGTTTCACAATGGTGAGGTCACCACTGTGATATTGGTAATCTTTGGGAGGGTCACAGAGGAAATAAAAGAGTTCACATCTCAAATAATTGCCATGAGTGACTAATAACCTCACATTATCATGGGAGTCTTTTATGAATCTTAATCTCAAAAAAATTGACATGGAAAGCAATTTAGATGATGAACATCAATTAGGGTTGCCAGATTTAGCAAACAAAAATACAGGGCAACCAATTAAATTTGGATTTCAGATATATAAAAACAATTTTTTTTAGTAAATGTATGTCTCATGTAATATTTTGGACACAATTATACCAAAATAAATTATTCTTTATCTGAAATTCAAATTGAACTAGGCATCCTGCTCTTTATCTGGCAATTCTAACACCAACTTCATAACTACCCCCTTGTGAGGCGGCTGGAAAGAAAGAGATGGAAACATAACTAAGGTGCATTTCCTCCCTTAGAAAACACACAGAGAAATAGAGAAAGAGACGTGTTAAACAGACATTATAATATAGCATAAACTACAATAATAGAAATAGGTCTTATTAATGAGTTCTATTTGTTGGACCTGAACCCGTGCAAGGCACTGAGCAAGTATTTTGCATATATTATCTCAGTCGTCTGAGAAATGCTTATTATTATAATCTCTTCTTTGTAGGTAAGGAAACTGAGACCAGGAGAGGGTAAATAAGCTGCTGTGGTCGTCTGACTGGTGCAGCGCTGAGACGGGACTTGGACACAGGTCTGCTGGCAGCCCTTAGCCTTTCAACCACCGCACACCACCGCTCTCATAAAGGCCACAGGAAGACAGTAGACAAAGCTCACCGGACATGGTTTTTCGTAGAAAGACAGAAGGGATGTTTGCATGTTGATGATTGGGTCTTGAAAGACAAATAACTATTTACTACATGGATAAGAGAAGAGTACCTGGGTTTATGTGGAGAGAAAACAGCAGGCAGGAAAGATAGTAAAAGAAGAGACATAAAGGTGTGAAATATGTTATGAGTTTAGGAAACCATGAAGGACTCTTTGGAAGAGAATGGATGCAGAGAAAGTTAGCGACTGAAGGTCCAGCTAAGTCTAGAAGAGACTTGTGAGCCATAAAGAATTGGAATTTAATCCTGTGGATGACAAGAGAAAGGTGTAAACAATCATATCTTTATTTTATTTTGTTTTTGTTTTTTTTGGCAGCTGGCTGGTATGGGGATCTGAACCTGTGACCTTGGTGTTATCAAGTTGGGCCTAACTAACTGAGCTAACTAGTGAGCCCTCAAATCTTTATTTTATAAAATCACTTTGGCTGTCGGAGAGGATGAGGTGGAGAAAGAAGAACCAGGCAGGAGACTTGGCCAGAGGTAGACAAGTAATGAAAGGCCCCCGCAGGTGGGAATGAAGGCAGAGAGGAAGAAAACGCAGAGACTTGTCTCCAGCATGAAAAGGAAGCCGTCTCCCAACAGACAGAGAAGGGCAGAAGGTGACAGCGGATGCCGGCGAGCTCAGCGTGCAGGATGACACTGGAGTGTGTGTGCCCAGCCGAAGCCCACCTGACCCACTCCCAGTTCTCTCTCTCCAATAGAAAGGCACATTTGGACTAATACAGTATATATGTCCCTTGATTTGCTGTAGCTTTTGAGAATGCAATTTGGGTAGCTTTTAGAAACTCTACAAAAATTCATCCTTGACCTTCCATATTTTCAAGGAAATCTAAGGCAGAAGGAAGCTCACTGCAATGAGGGCACAGATGACTAAATCCCAATTCTGGAGAAAGCCGACTCTCTGTAAGCCTTTTTGTTTGCGATGACTAAAAGCAAAAATATGACAGCTCATATTGTCACTATAATAAATCACAAATTGGTGAAATAAAAACACTATGGAAAGAATCCAAAGGAATATGGCTCAAATTAAAACATCCACAAAGCCTCTGTGTGCCTCACTCCTCATTAGCTCAGAGCAAGGGTTGACCAAACGTAGCTTCTGTGCAGGCCCCTTTCTCCAGCCCCCTCCCAGCAAGGTCACTGCATGTTACAGGAAAGTGCCAAGGACTGGACTGAGGTTCTTCTCAGCATTTGCAGTTACTTTCCCAAACTCTGGAGAAAAATATATGCTGCAAACCAGCTGAGTGCTTTTTAATAACTACTCTACGGAGTTAAAAACACAAAGCCGTTGCCCGCTATCCACTTCTCAGACCAGTCCTGGCAACAGGATGTTGCTTTTGAACAATGTTTTTCTTTTTATTTATTTTTTTCAGTGAGGGGATTTAAAATAACTTATTCCTAATATGATGTCTGCCTAGTATCTGAGAGTAAGATAAGGTTGAGTGCAGTCCTCCAAATAAACTGCTCTGGCAGTGAGCAGCGGGCTGGTGGGTATTTGGGCTTCCAGCACCTCCTTACATTTCGCTTTCTCTTTCCAACCCTGAATTAGGCTGAATCCCCACATTCACCTCAGGTACAAAGTGAGCTTTTAAAATTTAATGGCAGATGCACTGGAGAAAGGAAGACAGTGATGGTGACATGCTTCACTGTCAACCCCAGTAAGCAAGGTACGCAGTTCTCAAAACCAAACACATGGATTCAAGATCCAGCTGAGCAAGGGTTTAGGCTCAGAGATTGAAGCATCTTGTATTCTGCCTCTAACAGTCTTTCAAGTGATTGGAGACTCTTCACTTGGACTCACCTCTTCCTGGCTTTCCTGGAACAGAGACTTGGGAAGAGAAGTGAAAAAGCAAACGGGGAATTTAGGAGGTGTGGGGTCAGGATCTAAGAGTACAACCTGGACACTGGTAGTAGATCTCTTTAAAAGAACCTGCTCCTTTGCTTCTCTTGTCTACCTGATTAAATATTTGCAGCTGATTTATATGTCATGTTTAGTGCAGTAATTTTGAGAACCATCATGTTTGGTGTTCCATGATGTTTGTTTCTCACCCAAACATAAATTTCCCCTTCACCTCTAGGATATCAGAAGTTTGTGTAGGTTTTTTTTTTTTTTTTTTTTTTTTGGGGGGGGGCATGGCAAGTATTTATAAATTTTAACACAGAAAATTATATGTTTTAAACACACTGTGTTCTCAAGTCTGTACCACACTATGCCTTTCCTGATTTTTTAGAGATAGATAATATACTAAAACAAAGGGCAAATAAAATTTTGAAGTCAGCCTACTGATCACATGCAATTCCTTAAGTATTAAATCTTCTACAAGTTTAAGCAAGCTATAAAACATTGCATATGCCACACAACCCCAGAAGATGAAATGCAGTTAGCAATTTAGTGGATCCTTTAAACCCACACAGGATGTGCAATAGATCCATGGTTCCACCAAAGCAGAGTCAAGACATTAATTTTCCCAAGAAAAAGAATGGAAGAGCAGCTTCCCATGGCTGCAGTGTGGACGGAGCAGAGGAGCAGCTGGCCAGAGGACGTGGGCATTCTTCTCTGAGTGGAGTGTGCTGTGCATGGTAAACACTTTCCTTTTGCAGGTATAGAAAGAAATACAGTTAAAGGCTTCACTTATGTTTGTCTCAGTTTTCTTATCATTAATGTGAGAGTTTTGGCTTAATCATATTTGAAGTACTTTCGTATCAACACATGTAAAGCTGTAGTCCTTGGAATATATGAAATTGATCTGCACATGATTTTCTTCTGGTGCCTGGACAGTGGACTCTGTAAAGAATAACGATGGGTCTTCTCATCTTTGTATCCCCAGAGCCTCGTCCAGGACATAGGGCATGGATAGTATTCAAATGTTTGTGGTGCCAACTTATCACTTACTGGCATTTTTATCAGGGAAAAAAACCCTCAGTCTTCTGAACCTCAGTTTCTTCCTGGTAAGATAAAGCTCTTTGATTGCATGAGTTATTTTAAAATTGTTTCCAAATTTTAATTTTGTAGACTTTTTTCGCCTGTGCATGTAACTACTAGATGTTCAACAATAATCATTTATTATATTTTGTTATCAGGTGGCTTGATTTGCTTTTTGTTTAGTTTTGTTTCGTTTTTGCTTTGTTCAATGAAACCCTCAAGTGTAAGCGTGTTTAAAAGGGTGTTACATTATTATGTATAGTACTGGGGAAAACAAAATTACAAGGCAGGAGAACACCATAGGTGTTCACTAATAGTGCATCCGTCACACCTGTGCACCAAGCACTTCCTATCACCGGTCTCTGTCGTAGTGACCAATTGTGCACCAGTGGGTTGACCAGGATAAACATGAGCATTTGAGGCCCAGCTTTGTGATTTGAAACTCAGCAACCAAAACCCTCTCCAAAAACTTAGCAGCCATTGTGCTTTCGAAAAGTAAAACCCCGTAATTCTTGGTAGAGGTATCTTTGACCTGTCAGACTAAACATTCTTCCTCTGATGGTGATTAGGTGGGAAAATGCATTGTCCAGGTGCCGGTTTCTGGGCACTGCTTTAAAAATTTAGAAAGACAAATCACTAAGCTGTGGCTGCTATTGTCATCTAATCACTAGTTTTCTACAGTAAATGACAAGCCAGCATCCTCGTAAGTGGCAGCGGCACTGGTCTTCTTGCTTCCTTTGCACTTACGCAAAGCTAATTGTCTTCTATTCATCCAACAACGGTGGCAGCCTTGTAGAGCCCAGTTCTGGACTTGGAAAGGTTCAGGCAGCCTTTTTGCCATTACATTTCTGCTTTAATGCTCTTTCCCCAAAACATCAAGGAATGTGATGGTCTCCAGGTAGCTCAGAACTAAGATCTATTCTCTCAGTCACATAAAGGGAAGTATTTGTGTTAAAGAATCTCGAGAGTGGATGAAGAGATTTTGCAGGAGTCTAGGAAAACTGACTTGAAATCTCTTAAGGAGGTTGCTGAAAAGTATTTGATGTGGTGCAGCACCCAGACTTGAAATGAAAGAAGGGCGGATTCATCACAACTGTTCCCCACACAATGATTATTTTTTGACAATGCCTTCCTACTGGCCCTGCTGTATTGAATGCATTATCACTTGCATTTGAAGCCTCCTTCCTATTATAATGAAATGGCAGAACAGAATATAAAACAAACAAAAAAATAGAAACTGTCTCCCCATGAGTGATATTTAATCCGCATCCATTCTAAGTGAAAAGTCACACTTTTCCGTGAAGTTCTTCATAATTGCTTTTAGGGGACTAAAATTTTAAACATTATATCATGTACAATGTTATATGAGTACAATAATTCTTTGGGAGCACCTGGTGAGAAATTTTTTTGAAAAAAATTAGCATTTTGTAAAAAACCCACAAACATTTAGGTTACTAATATGTCACTATAAATTATGGTAAAATATCGATTTCAAATTCAATTTTAAAATAATGGTTTATGAGTTTAGAATCTTCTCTCTCCCCCCCCCAAAGTTTCTCCTTCTGAACATGCATTCTTTTGTTAAAAATACAATTATTTCCCAATGATCCTGGCTCAAAACCTTGTGACCTTAACTCCTATGTCTGTTATGTTGATCATCTTTTTATGTCTCCATTCTTTATTCTTTATTACCTTTTAAAAAAAAATCTGGATCCAACCTACTACCTATCATTATTCCACATTATGCCCCGATATGAACTCCCGCCCAACTCCTGGAGAGCGGGGTGCCAGCTGGAAGGAACCACCAAGAGCTTGTGGCCCCCACTCCTTCACTGTCCCTTCCTATGAGCTCCCGAGGGACGTCAGTGCTTCTTTTCCATGAGCTACACTCAGAGTAACACGCGAGGCTTTTAGACTCAGCACTCTGTGTCTCAGCACCAGTTGTCCTGGCTTCTCACTCTGATAAATGGACCTTTTCTGCCTGATCCTAAAATCTAAGCCCTAATACATGCCCAGGTTTGGTTCCTGGCTGTACTGCTCCTTGTACCTGAAGATTGAGTGTCACTCACTAATGGAGCTCAGTCCTTTTTCAGGCCTAATATCCCACTTCACTGCTGCAAAATTTGTCTCAAAATCTGGAGTAATGGTCTCAATTCCCAAAGGCAGCGTCTGGGGCTTTGACGCCACCTGACACCACCCTGAGGCTGAGTGACTGCTGGATTGCTCCAACTCCCAACCTCACGTGCTCCTGGATTTATTATCTTCCCAGGCTCTATCTCCCTCCAAACTCCTGAGTCTGAAGGCTTTTCTATGCCACAAGTATGGCTCATCCCGCTTTTTACCACTGAATCTTCCCCCTTACAAAGGCTCGCTGGGGAACAGGCTTTAAAAAGGTACAGTAGCTCAGTCACATTCTAGAATTATGAAAAGTCCCCCTCCCAAAGAAGTACTATTCCATCAAGAAAAGGTTTAGAATTAGTTATTTCAAGCAGAGTTAAACTAGAAAGCACTTCCCCAAAATAGACAGCATTAAGAAAGGTGTTGTGATCTGTACTGGAGCTGCCTAATGATGACCAGAAGACTCCATTCAATTTTTTTTTTTCTTTTGTTTTAAGATCTATATTGACAAATCTCCAAACTCTCTCCATCCCGGGCCTGTCTCCCAAGTCCTACTCCTATGATGTCCAAAGATGCTCACATGAACATCCAGACGGATCCTGGCATGTCACGCATCGTACCCAAACATCTTAGGGGCCTCTTTTTGGTTAACAACACTCATCCTTCTAGTCACCAGGGCTAAAAAATATGGTCATGTTTGACTCCTCTCTCAATCTTGACAACCACATTAAATCAGTTGCCAAGTTTTATTGCTTCAGTTTCCTTAATTTATCTTAGATTTGCCTCTCCTTTTTATTGTTTCTATTGCTACTGAAGTTTAGGCAGTTATGAGCTCAAATCTGCACTTGCGTAGTAGTCTTCAGTTGGTTTCTGGACCTTTATTCTCACCTTACTATACTCTCTTTTATACATTACTTCCAGATTCATCATCCATCTCAAAAAAGACCTACAAAGTATAGACCACCTTATAAGACAAAGCACACACTTCTTATGCGGATGTTAAAGTCCTCTGAATCTGTCTTCAACTTGTCCTTCTGATCTAATCTTTTGTGACTATATGGTTATAGAGTTCATAAACACTTTCTCAAATGTTATTTCCTTTTAATAATTACTTTTAATAATAAACTTATAAGCAATTACTTTTAAAGTGAATTTGGAATCAATACTTCACCATAATTTATCCTGACTTATTACTAGTAACCTAAGTTTATATGTATATATCTTCATATTTTTTTTTTAAGAATTTTTAAATGAATTCCTCTCCAGACCTATTAGTTATACTGGCATTTGTGACCTGTGCTTTATTATTCCATTTTATAAATGAGGAAAGAAATGTACACAAAATTGTGTGAAAATCCAAGAGTTTATCTTACTCACTCAAAGTCACATTGAGAGTCAGAGGGAGAAGCAAATCTGTAGCTCACACCTTGATTGTTCTTCTATCTCCCCATGAAAGGTTGCTGAAAAGTCTGCTCTGAAAATGCCTTGCTCTCTCTCTAAGCAGAGCTAGCCCCTCCTGCCCTGGGTTCCCAAATGATCTGCCAGGAAACTTATCACATGCAAAGTGAATATTTTCGTGTTAGTCGACAATGAGATCCTTGTGGGAAGGAGCTATTCTTTTGTTTTTGCTTGGTGTTTTGTCACTTAGCAATACATAGCAACAGGAAGTGCTGTATAATGAATAATTACATCTTGTTATTAAGTAGTTTGGGATGTGCTGACTCCTAGTGAAGTACTACATTTCCATGCACTTTAAAAAAATCATATTTTGATTATGACAGAGAAGACTATTTACTTGCTCTATAGCATATGTAAATGTGAATCTTGCTACACCTGAGACCAAATTTTACTTCGAAAAATTGACTGGCCATTCTAGTTGTATAATAGAAAATAAATATTATGGGACTAACCTTAACTCTTATCATGTGTCACAGGGTGTTAAGACCTAAAGTCATGTCTGATTTAGAAAGAACATTTAAATTCTTCCTCAAATGCTTTTATTAAGAATTTAGCTATTATAGAGCATGAGCTCTTCACATATTTAACAGGAATTGAACTAACAAACTTACCCATCCTCTGGATGGTCCCATAAAGTGACTAATCTTGAACATATTAATATTTTAGGAGTGACTAAGTAACATCTTGAATATGTTTGCTGGTGGAAGATATGTTTAACTAGGAATCACAATAAAGAATCTGAAGCTTTGCTTTTTTCTATGGCTTAATATGTTGTATCTCCTAAATTTTAAGAAAATGAACAAATGTCAAACATACGAGTAAGGGCATATGTTGTAAACTGTATGTATTGAAGGGGCTCAGGACTAGTGGCGAGATGATCCATTAAACAAAATATATGCTTAGCACTTGTTAATCCTGAGTCCTTGCTGTTCACTGGGTTGAGCAAAATATGGGGGAGATTATAATTGAAATGCTGGTTTCTGATTCTTTTTAGGTATTGCCTGTTGGTTATTTAGAAAACCTCAGCAAGTAGGAGTAATCTTAAAGTCTCATATGTTTTTGTGAAGGGTGAATATCATGGCAGTAGTTACTCAACCTTAATAACCTTATTTTAGCCTCTTCTTCATTGCCTGTCTACATATAATTAGTTTATTTGAGCTAGAACCAAGTGCTAAGGTAGCCCCTGTCACAGGTTCAAACTGGATATTCCACTTGCATGGGGTGGTAAACTTGGAAAACACTTTTAATTCTAAGCTTCAGGTTGACACACTTTCATAAGCAAAGGCCAGCACCTAAGGTGTGTCCCTAGCCTTACTGAACAGTTACTCTGGGAAGATGCCACATTATAAAAAAAAAAATAAAAAATATGTGCAAGGGAAATAAATGCCGTATTGGACACCTAGGTCTCAATGTCAATATTTGGATCACAACCTCACAACTTCAAATCATTGGCACAAATGCCTTTTTTTTGTCTTCTTCATGTTTATTTTTTCTTCTTTTATTTTTCAAATTCTTAGGGTCATTGCTGATTTTTAATTGTTAAACAACTGAAAAGTATTTCTGGAAAAAAATGGTAATATATATCAGATTCAATAGGCTAATTAAGTTTGAAAAAACCTAAAGACCATGGCAAGAAATTTGATATTTAAAAAATATTTTTCTGGGCCGGCCCGGTGGCGCACTGGATAAGTGCGCCGCTTGGGAAGCGCGGCGGCGCTCCTGCCCGAGGGTTCGGATCCCACATACAGACTGGTTCCCGCTCACTGGCTGAGCGAGGCGCGGGAGCGACACCGAGGGTTGCAATCCCGTTGCCGGTCCCCGGTCCGGTACGGGGGCAACACTGAGGGTTGTGATCCGTTGCCGGACATGGAAAAAGACAAAAAAAGACAAAAATATATATATATGTATATTTTTCTCCTATTATTTCTCCACACTTCCTTTTTTTTCCACCTTACACTATATGCTAGCTCAGTCTCTGTCCTAAAATTATATCATATCTACTCAATCATTGTCTTAAATTCCTTTCTTACTGTCTGCTTGTAACTGAAGTTCCTCAGTGCTTTTCATGAGGTGCTTTAACAAGAGCCAGTTCTAACCCAGAAAGCCGAGGTAACCTAGAAATAGAACTCAACAATATGTTTTGTTTTTTTTTTTAACACTTGAGACACTCAGAGCCCAATGCTGGAGACAAACAAAACACAGTGAGGAACGTTTCCACAGAGGTTTTCAATGTACAATGAGAACAGCAAGCAACAGGGAATTATCTGAGCCCTTGGAATGAGGGAAATGAGGGCAGCTTCATGGAGAAGAGCAGGTGTCAGAAAGGGCTAACGGTTTCACTTCCTATGGTCTTCCCTAACGTACAACATTTTATAAACCAAGAAATCTCCAGCTGCCATTGAGAATATCGGTTTTCATAAAATCCTTTTTTACATGTATCGTCTGAGCAAACAACATTGAGGCACTGATTTAATTGCCAAGTAATAATTTTAATATTTGGTCATAGAAAAAATTAGAGTTTCAATGTCATGGAGATATTTATAACAAACAATGGTGCTTGATGTAATAGACTCCCAATTATTCTCAATTGTGCTATTGTGTGAATTATTTATGAACTTTTACACATCTGTAACTTCTTAAAATAAACCACTTTTAACCATTCCAAACATAGGCAGAAAAAAAAAATCCTCAAACATCCCTCCACACAATTTACTTACAATTCATTGACTCGTTTCAACGTAATATTTCATACCTACAAATTGCAACATTTCAGTTGTCCAGATGCTTACAGTGTGGATATTTCAATTGGGGATATTTATTGGTGCCCACAAAGACGCTGGGAATCACTACATGGAAATTAAGTAGTAGGTGATATAGGCATCTATATGTTTTTTTCTGTTGATTTAAATTGTGTTTCATGGAAATAAATAACTATTTGATTCTTAACAATACTGGAAAAATAGCATAGGAGAAGGTTAGAAGATAACTGATATTTGTTTAGCATCTACCATGTACAAGTGTCTTTACATGAATTATATTTTATCACCATAAGAAGTCAGTAAAGAAGTACATCATTATCCTTTAGACCATCACCCATTCAGTTTTATTACCCCCACTTAATCAAATGAACATGAGGCTCATTTTCGCAAGATCCACACGTCTAAGTTTGGGTCCATGCCCACATCCACACATGGCCGGTACGTAGCCACTCCTGAACCTGAACCTAACTCTGACTTTTAACCACAGTATAAAACTACACCATCTGTACTGAACCTTTATTTCCCTTGTTAGAGGGTAAATGCTATTCCCCAGGCCTCTGACTTGATGTAAAAAGTGTTTAAACCATGCTGAACAAGTTGGAAATCTCATGCTAGACTTGACCACCACCTTTCTTAGGGTTCATCTGTAGTGGGTAGAATAATGTCCCCGTCGATGTCTATGCTTCAATCCCTAGAATCTAAGAATGTTACATTATATGGCAACAAACAAACAAACAATGATAACAAAAACATTGTAATTAAGATTACAGATTTTAGAATTGGGAGATAATCCTGGACTACCCGGGTGGCTTCAATATAATCACATAAATCTATGAAAGTAAAGAGCTTTCTCTGGCTGAATTCACAAAGGTGCAGCAGAAAGGAAAGTCAAGAGATCCCAGATGTGAGAAAGTTTCTAGGCACCATTTCTGGCTTTGAGATAGAAGTGACCACATGCAAGGACCACAGAGAGGCCTCCTGAAGTTTAGGGTATCGCCAGCTGGCTGTCAGCAAGGAAATGAGAACCTCAGTCCTAAAACCAAAAGGTAATGAATTCTGACAACAACATTGTGAAAGTTAATTATAGGTGTAAACTTGATGAGATTAAGGAATACCTAGAAAAAGCTATCTGTTTGGGTGTCTCCATGAGGGTGTTTCCAGAAGAGATTAGCATGTGGGCCTGAGTGCACTAGGTAGAAAAAATCCACCCTCAAGATGGGTGGGAACCATGCCATCTCCTGGGGGTCCTGAGAGAACAAAAACAGAGGAAAAGGCCAATCCCTCTCTCTATCCACTGGAGCTGGGATACTCTCTTCTCTCCTGTCTGTGGACATCAGAATTCAAGACTCTTCAGCTTTTGGGTTCCAAAACTTACACCAACAGCACCTTTGGGCTCCCAAGCCTTTTAGCCTTGAATAGAGAATCACACAGTTGGTCTCCCTGATCCTAAGACTTCAGGAATTGAACTGGGCCATGTTACTGGAATCCAGTTTGCAGATGGCCTATCGTGGGACTCCTCAGCCTTCACAATCACATCCTAATAAATCCCCTCTCACATATGTATCTACATTTTCTATTGCTTCTGTCTCTCTGGAGAACCCTGACTACTAATACAAACGTGAATGGGTTTGGAAGCAGATTCATCCCAGAACTCTTGATAAGAGCTCAGTGGACCAACACTGAGTGTTTTTTTAAAAACCACTAAAGTCATGGTAATTTGTTATGGCAGCAGAAAAACAAATACAGCCCCCTGCCACCTGATTAGTAGTCCTATCCTTGGTAGTCTGCTAGGTCTTTCCCTCTCTGCTCTTTTCCCCAGTGTGTATCCATTTCATCACCACAGAGCTGCATCTGTCACAGTTAGGAATTTATATATTTTAATCACAAAATTCAACTCACAAATGGTCCCCATAGTACACCATTCCTTCTTTCTTGCTTTTAACAAAGTATTTTTTATCACAAAATATAACTCTTGAGCCAAATTCACCATAACTAATTTAAAAGATGGTATGAAATTGATTCATAAACTGGCCTTTCCTATATACTCAGTTATAATCAGTAATAACAAACCAAATATAGTCATTTATTTTTCGGTCATAATTTATTTTTTTCTATAAAAATAATAGATTCTCATTTTAAAAGTTCTGGAATATAATAATCACCCAATATAAGTTAATAAGTAGTGGTGACAACGGGGACCACGACATAGTATAATTGGAACATCAGGGTCTTACTCTGTAGGGCTGTGCTAATTCCTAAATGAGCACACAGTAGCAATGAACCATGCAGTCTCATTCCAAAAAACCATGGTGAGTCTGTTTTAGCAAATATTTTGCTATTTTTTTTCTTCTCTCCAAAGAACTGTTGAGAAATATGCTCCTTGATTTCACTACAGCTAACTTTTTTGTAATAGTTTTCTATTGCTATGTAGCAAGTTACTACGACTTAGCAACTTTCAACAATACGCATTCATGATTATAGTTTTTCTGTGTTAGGAGTCCAGACATAGCTTAGCTGTATTCTCCGCTCCAGCGTCTTACCACGATGCAATCCAGGTATTGGCTGGGGCTAAGTTCTCATCTGAGTCTCTACTGAGGAAAGATTCTATTAATTCTCAAGCAGTTTGTGGACTGAGGTTCCCTTTTTCTTGCTGTCAGCCAGAAACTATATTCAGCTCCTGGAGGCTGCTCGTCATTCTCTGCAATGTGATCCTCTCATCAGCCTTCTTAAAGACCCCCGACAACATGGCAGCTCACTTCTCTAAGTCCAGGAGTAAAATCTTTCTCATTTCATATCTTACTCTTATAAAGGGCTTCGATCAGGCCCGCTCAGGATAAACTTCTTTGATTAACTCAAAGTCAAACTTAACTACTTCTGCAGAATCCCTTCACCTAATCGGAAGAGTGAAATCCCATATTCACAAACCCCACTTACACTCAGGGAAGTGTTGTGCAGGGTGAGTACACCAGAGGCCGGGGTCTGTGGACCATCTTAGAAGTCTGCCTATCACACCTTCCTTAAACCAACTGGGAAGAATTTCTGGAAAGGAACAATGTGTTTTAAAGAATTATAACCCTACAGAATATGATGAACACAGATTAAAGATAAAGAAACTCTGGAATCAGCAGGTTTAGTGGACACGGTTCAATTGTGTAAACTAGGAACAGACTTCTTACTACTAATAAGGGGAAAATCGGAGAGTTCAAAAGGGAGAAAAGTTCATAGAATAGATCAGTTATACATTAAACACAGGTAGTTTCCTGTAGTGGTTATGACCTCGGGCTCTCGATCCAGATATACTGCATTGAAATGCCACCTCTGCTACTCACCATAATGTCTTGGCCATGTGTTTTAACTTCTCTAATAATTCAAAAACATTTATTAAGCATTTTCCAGGTCATAAGTACTAAGTTAAACTTTTTATCTAATTGACTTAAATTAATAGTCATAATAGCTGTAGTTTACCTCTATATTCCAAATGTAGACTCTGAGGCTTGGAGAGATAATATAGGTCGACAAAGCAAATTAGATAGTAGAGGCAGAATTTGAACCCTGCCTATGACACTTCCAAGTGCTCTCACTTTGCCACCAGAGTAAAGTTGTCTCTTTGCTTCCATTACCTTAGCAAACCTGGTACAGCTGGAGCTCCCACCTCTGAGGGTCAGGGTGAAGACTGCTTGAGCTGATGCATGGCAGTCATTTAGCTCAGGGTCACATGCTGGCTCCTAGGGCAGGGGTTGGCAAGCTTTTTGTAAAGGGCCAGTAAGTAAACATTTCAGGCTTTGAAGATCACACAATTTCTCTTTGCAACTTCTCAGCTCTGCTGTTGAGGTCTGAAAGCAATGACACACAATACATTAACAGACACATGAGGTTGGGTTCCAATAAAATTTTATTTACCAAAGCAGGAAGAGGTCAGGTTTGGCCCTTAGCCCATAGATTTCTGGTACCTGTTCTAGGATGACAGCAACAGCCACAAAAACAACAACGACAACAACAGAAAAGGCTCAGGTCAATATTTATTTTTGCTGGAAAAATATACTTTTCAAAATCATGCATCATGCTATAATAATTCTTTGAATGTGCCTCTTAATACGTAATTTTATTTGATAAACTTATTTTAGTGGAGCGTTACTATAGTTTTTCTTTTTACTATGTATAGGACAATCTGACAAATTGATATAATTTGCTCATTAAAAGTTTTTATTGCTTTGTTTAACCACTAAGCAGATACTGAGTCCCTCTGTTTTATGTAGGCCACTGGAATGTTGGCTCCATTATGTGGAATCCATCTGACTGACTTGATTTTGTGCAGTGCTTTTCTGTTCTTTATTGTCTCATAAGAAGATTTAAATAGGTTAATTATTTTTTCTCCACTTCTACGCATTCTTTTCTTATTTTTTCCCACTATCCTTACATCTCTGCCTAGCTCTCTGGTGACTCATTTATCAGTAAAGATTCAGTAAGAATAGAGAAGCCACACAATAATTTGAACAGAGGAAGTTTAATATAAAGAATTATTAAATACAACAAGGGATTGGAATAATGAGGCTGGTAAAAAGCAAAGAGAACTCTAAAGAACAGAATGTATACAGGGCCAACACTAGCCCTGGGCTGAGATAGAGTGCCCAAGGAGAAGTGCACCTCATTCCCCTAGGCTGGGGTCCAGACTTTGTTGAAAAAGACACAGCTGTGGTTCACTGGAGGGCAGCGCAGTGACTGTGGTACTGTGCTGGCAGAATTTGATGTAGATCTAGGGGAATTTGCAGTACATGCACCCTTTTGGCTTCATGAAAAAGCTGCTCATGGTGAGGTGCCCACTAGAGGCTAAAACATGACCATGGGGGATGCCAGGGTAAGCTACTGGCCATGGTTCACTGCAGGAGCCAGTCACTGGAGAAGCTGGGCCTGCCAAGCAAGCACCAGAACCAGAACACAAAATCTGTTCCTTCTGCAATGCCTCTTCAACACCTCCTACTGACAAAAGAAGGTGGGGGGCCCAGATTCATATCACAAGCCAGGCAAAAAGGGTGAATTTGGAGCTGAGCAGCAATAAATCAAAAATTGACACGTTCACTTTCCATTTTTTCTTTTCTTTTTTTTTTTTTTTATACAGAATGCCTGTGATTTTTGTATTTTGTTGACTCAAAGTAAATGAATTCTCAGAGTTTCTTGGTGTTTTTATACCATATTTTTTCCCCAGCCCATTGGGCAACATTACGAGTGCCCTGGGAGATTCTGCTGTGAGTGACGAGGTACTTCTCTGAAGGAGCGGAGGCACTTGCCCAGTGTCTGTGAGATGGGGCCGTCTCCTATCACACATTGCACTGACCCTCCAGGACTTCCTTGAGTTCTCAGGAACACTCAAATCCCTATGTCCCATGCCAGCCATTGCCACTGCTCCCTATAAAACCTGAGGCAAATACCTCTGCATTATGAGGGAGAATGCATATCACTGTACTGAAACTGTGACGTGCTGCATTTACCCATCAGTTCTGGTGGGCACAAACCCACCAGAGTGCTACAGTGAACAAACTTCTGACTTGTAACTTAGGAACAAATGTAAGAGCTACTGTTAAATAAGCTGTCATATATATGTAAAATAAATTATTAAGCAACCATGAATAAACATTTAGGAACATCTAATAATATGAAAAAAGCCCACAATATAAATTTAAGTTAAAGAATCAGAATGTATCTTATACACGCATGCATAACCAACACCTCATAGTTGTACAAATGTTGAACATTCTTGTAACATTTGACACCTCTTGTCTGTGTTTTTCCCTTCCTTCCCTAGAACACTGTAGATCCACGAAGAAAGCATTTCCTAAGATTGTGAAACGAGGAGTCACTCAGTGAAGTCTTACTGTGTTGAAATTATTTGACCACCTAAAATGAATAGAATAAAGCACTGTTATTTTTATTAATTATGAAAACAAAAATCATACTTCAATACCCCAATCCTCTACTTAGCTAATGGACACTTCAGAAATTTCATTTCAGAGGTTTAGAATTTTATTTACAGTGTTGAAAAAACAATACTTCATTTTATTTGGTGCTAGAGATTTGCAATTTTTAATAGTTTCTCTAGGAGTTGAAAAATTATCTGTTATATTTTGAGTTTACATAGCTGCATAACAACTTAGAAGATCTGTTAATGCTACCATGTGACCTTCTTGGAGGAAGAGCTCAAAGCTCATCTCAAAAATCTACACGTGGTAGCAAATGCCACAGGGTCTGCCTAAAAGCTCACGTTCACTTGACGTCATAATTGGAAGACACGAGGGAGGTTATGGGCTTCCAGAGTTCACTCTACTACCCCTAAAAGCCTTTGTCACAATATCAATGGAGGAGAAACCTAAATTATTTTTTAAATGAACCATGGCATATAAGGGCTATGGGCGAGATTTCCTTTGCACCCTTCAGCCATTTAAGCTGCATGACATCATTAATCAATTAAACATTTCTGAAATAAACATGTTTTGGCATACATACTATGTGGAGTGAAATGTCTGAATAGCTGAAATCCATAAATCATCCTATGTAATAAAAGCTATTGGCCTTGTTTTTACCTACCCTTTTAAAGGATTAACAAGGAATTGGCAAGAAACACAGAGCTGTTGATGTGGACTCCCAGCTGGGATTGATTATAGGCCACAGTCTAAAGCTATAATGTCTTGTGCTGGTTCCATTTAACTAGCAATGGCTCACCTACTGCCTCCTGAGACCTGCCAGTGAAAAACTATTTAATATCATCTTGGTTTTAATCTTTGAACACATACATTCTCAAATTACTTTTCCTAGTACAATAATGCCCTCTCCAACTTTGTTTAGTATATATTGGTGTCGAGTTGAGAAATATTGCTTAAATTTGTTTAAAGGCTTTTACTCATTCACTTGTTCACAAATACTTACTGAGCAGTCATGTATACCACAAATACGGTGATCTATAGGAATACAAAGAAGAACAATATCCTATCCATACCTCCAAAGAGCTTGCAGAAGAGACAATGATTACTCTGTAAAAGGATGTTAAAATCAGACTTTGGGGTTTAGACTTCCAAGGCAGAAATTAAAAGGAGTGAAGACCATATACTCAACAACACACTATAAGCACTAGAAACAAGACACTATAACATTGATGGGGAATTTTAAAGGTGGCCACTAAAAAGTATTTCTTTCATTAAGTATTACACTAAGTCTGGTAGGGCTAATATTGAAGGAATCAATTTTTACCTATAAATTATTATTTTTTCAGTCTGAAAAGGACTTTAAATTAAGGGTCAGAAGAAAATCTATGGTATCTGCCAGAGATTGTACCTAAGAATTAGGCCAAAAAAAAAAAAAAGTAGGATGAATTTGTAGGAGGAAGGATCAGAGAGAATAAAATACATTTCTGCACCCTGGAGAGTCCACCTAATATTCTCTGGCCACTGTTCTGCCAGTTTTTCAGAGAGTGTCTGATTTATTCCCCATAGTAAACCTCTCCCATCAACAATGTGAGGTGGGTGTTATCATTATTTCCATTTTATTTTTATTTTTATTTTATTTTATTATTATTTTTTTTTGTCTTTTTCCGTGTCTGGCAACGGATCACAACCCTCAGTGTCGCCCCCGTACCGGACCAGGACCGGCAACGGGATCGCAACCCTCGGTGTTGCCCCCGCGCCTCGCTCAGCCAGCGAGCGGGAACCGGTCTGTATGTGGGATCCAAACCCTCGGCAGGAGCGCAGCCGCGCTTCCCAAGCGGCGCACCAGCGCAGTGCGCCACCGGGCTGGCCTCATTATTTCCATTTTACCACACATAAAGAAACTGAAGCTCAGGCATTCTGTAACAAGCCCAAGCTTATGCAGTAATCCTTGGCAAGGGGAAGGCGCTGGAATTGATCTCAGGCAATTTTACTCCAGAACTTTGATCTGCCAGGCTGAGGTGGTGTCACAGGCAAGGACCCCAGAAGAGGCCAGAACAATTGCTTTTGAAGGATCAAGGCAGTGACAGCTATGACTGGGGAGGTGTGCATGATCCTATCATATGGACAAGGACCCAGTATGAAGAACGTGGACACACAACTCAATCACAGGGGCCCCTCTTAAGAGCACCGCTTGAATGCCCAGGCTTCATAGACTTACGCAGGTCCCCTCTCCATGTGAGCTATCAGAAAAGCCATGGGAGACGGCTGCTGGCCCCAGAACTCTACACTCCTCTTCTCTAGTATGACAGCCGTGGCCAGGCTCAAGGCCACAGAACTAGAGATTACATATTTTTTGGCCTCTTTGGAGTCTAACCATGGCTAGGCAATGACTTGCCACTGAAGGAATACAAATAAAATGATGTGTGCATTTTCTGCATTATTTGCTTGAAAAGAAACCTTTCCCCTTCTGTTTCACTCTTCTCTTCCCAAGAACTGGAATGTGGATAAAGCAATAACTAGGCTTCAACCACACGCATGGCAGCAAATTCTTGGAGGAATATCAGAGCAAAAAGACAGAGGGAATCGAAGCCCCTGAATGATCTCAGTGTTTTCAACTGCTCCACCAGCCTGGGCCCTCTGCCCATCTCTGGTCTCTCCCATGAGAGAGAAATGAACCTCTGTCTTATTTAAGCCACTGAAGGTTGGGTCTCTTTGTTAAGGAAACTTAGCCTGTTTCTTCAACCCTGTTACACCAAAATGTAAACTGAGGGATACCTGAGGGTTAACATTGCTGAATAGTTAATCAAACCAAATAAATGACAACATGCACAGGACTCAGAAGTCAGAGAGGATTCGGCTGAAAGTCAACATATATACAGAATGAACAAGGAACAGCTCTGTAGAGGGGAAACCATTTCTCACATAGTCAAGTGTGCATTTTCTTTAATTTTCACTTCTCGCTAGGAGATTGACTGAAATACATTTGAGTGAGGAAGTGAAATCCACAGAACTGAATGTATCACTTGAGATATGTGTATGGATTTCAGATTATCAGACAATAGAAATTGACTCATCTTGGTTGTTAGGGATATTCTTGGAGAAACTGAACTTAAAATACTTATTTCTCAACCTCTTATATGATGGAGATATGAAGAGTGACCAGTTTGTCTGGTAGGTTTTGGGTCCAAAAGGGAGTCACAAAGGAGCAAAATCTCTTACAGTCAAAGGGATAAATCAGCCAAGACTAGTAATACAATGTGTGTGTGTGCGTGTGTGTGTTTGCTAACAGTAGGACCCAAAATATATTGGAACCCTACCGTTGAAAAACCCTTAAATATAATTGATTAAATTTTTGTAAACCTTTGAATGCATAAATGAGTTTATGAGAAATGATAAAAATCTCCAAGGCTGAGAATGAAGGAGTTTAACTCTAGTAAAATTAACTCTGGCAGCCTCTCTATTTGGTTTTAAGAACCGTACTTGTAGGAAGTAGAGTAACACCTTGAGCCAACGATTGAAAGAAGGTTTCGAAGGGACATCTCCCAATTAGAATCAATAATCACTTACATTCTTCAAAATAAGAAAAACTAACAAGCAAACAAAAAGAAGAAGAAACCCAACTTACAGAAGTAACTAGCTAGAAAACAATCTGTCTCAGCCTTAGGGGGCCAGAAAGATGTCTCCTCTAGGAATATGTCCCTGTCCAAATACCATCAGCGTTTAAATTTTGAATTTACACTATTTGTATGTTCTTACAAATGGCAAGCTGGGAATCTTAACTCAAAAATACCAAGATAACAGAATACCCATAGGAACTGGACAGAATCAAATTCAAGTCCTCCCAGAAAAAAAATTGTACCCATAGCAGAGAACACTGGAACCAGACTTCCAAAACTTCAGGAATAAAAAATTAAACTCAGAAGCAAAGAAGAAAAGACTTCAAAATAATAACCATGCAGTTTTGAAAAAGAATCAAATAGAATCTGCATTGAAATGAGTAATTGGAGTCTAAACTAAAAGAAAGGGTTAGTTCATTGGACACAGAAGAAGAGATAATGAATGAACATGAAGGTAAATCTGAATGATTTATGTGGAATTTGGCACAGTCTTACAAAAGGTAGAAAATGATGGAAGAGGCGTTGACCGTGGAGTGGTGTATTGCAACAGCCTGAGAAGCTAACAGACAGTGAGGGAGGCAATGGCAAAATTTACAGGAACTGAAAAACTCCAGACAGATTTGAAAACCGCTAAAAAAACAGAATTTTGGCATTCTCAGCACACACTCACAAAAATGATTATGCTTATTAGCTTAATCAAATCTTTCTACAATGTATATATGAACCAAAAAAATCATGTTGGATCCCATTAATATACACAACTATTATTTGTCAATTAAAAATAAAACAATAATGAAAACAACAAAAATCTCCTTAGTTCTCAAATGTCAGAAGTCCAGCAGGTACTAAGCAGGATTGAAGGAAAACAATCTACAACCAGATATATCCTATTAAAACAGCAAAAGACTAGGGATGAAGATATTTTTTTATTATTATTTTTTTAAATCAGATAAAAAAGCAAGACAATTAACAGGAATAACAAGTAGACTGATATTTGTCTTACACTGACAAATGAATGCTAGAGAATATCTTTAAAGTTGGCTAAAATAAAAATAACTGATTATTAAACTATTTTAAAGAGTAGAGCAATATGTGAAAATATAGAGACATTTCAAGTAAAAGAAATTTTAAAAATCTAAAAACTAAAGGAGATTTTTAGATTAATAAAATTGATAATGTTTCCTATTTTATTAAAGAAATCCTAAAGGATGCATTTCAGCAAGAAAGAAAATTATCATTGGTGAAAGGTATTTAAATCAAAAAAAGAAAGGCAAAGAAGAAACAACCAAGATGCAGCTGGAAGTGCCCTGGGCTCCTGAGCCACAGCAGTGGGGGGCTAAGGACCTCAGCAATGTCCCCCCAGCGTCAGCACCCAGCCCAGTGATGACACTGAGCTACTTCCTTCCTTCCGTCCTTCTTACGTCTCTTTCTTGAAAGTCCAGACATAGATGGTACCTTCATAGAAGGCCAGAAATTTATAGTCAAGTATTTTTAAAAACTCAAACATACCTTCTTTTAGAACCCCACAAAGGTTCTTCTGGTGGATATTTGGCTCCAAGTTATACAGAAAATTGGACATTTATGTCTTTTGTTACAGGACTTTTAAATCTAGGCAGTATAGTCCTTAGAAAGTTGAGTAATAGATTCATTTATTTATTCTTTCATTCATTCACCTATCCTCACATCCAAACATTCTTCCATTGATTAGTTTCTTTAGAACAGTTTTTTTTTTTTTTTATGAAGAGACCACTATATGCCAGACATTGTTTAAGTGCTGAAAATATTCACATGAGCAAGACAAAGCTTATACCCTCATAGGAGATCTTTGTCATCTCAAGGAGATCTTCTTGAGAAACTCTTTTTGTGAAATCAATTAAATTATTTTACAGGCCTTTAGCACTGAGGAAAGTGTTTCCCACAATTAATTAGTACTTGGAAGGCAACGGATCATTAAACTACACAACTGCAGATAAATCCAATGAAAAGAGGAAAGCCTCTCAATGGTTAGCAAGCTGATTTAAGCAGAATGAGGAATTTGTTGATTGGATAAGAAATAGTTAACAAAATCAACAGAAGGCTAAAGAAATATGTTGAGAAAATAGGTGGTATCAAAGAGAGGACAGGCAGGCAGAATCACAGCAAAAATCACTGCAGAACTAGTTAGGTGAGAACCAGTCTTACCCCTGGAACTGGTTGAAATTAAAGTGGTGGATTTTTTTGCTCAAGACACCCTAGTTGCTATGTAAAGTTTTCTTTGGAGAAACAAGGCTAAAGGTACAACTCCTCTGCTCTCTAAGCTAGTTTAATGTCTAATAGCTGCAATTGTCATGGAAGGCTTCTTGTATAGGAGTATACTTTTTGTGCTAAATATATCGATGCTAATTTGTAATGCAGCCACCTTCTCCATTGAAATGCAAAATGTTCCAAAAGAACATATGTCCAGCAACTTCTTTAGCTTTAGCTTAAGAAACAGTTTGTGTTTTTCTTTTTCTATTCTTTTCTTTCCCCTCTTTTCTTTTCTACTGTTTTTTTTTTTTTCTCTTTAATCAAGACAACAAAGGCCTGCAGGACAGCCTTATTTCTTCTGAGTGCCAGAATCATAAATCCACCAGCCCACTGAACACATTACAAGGCACATCAAATTAACTACATAATGTTTGCAACTCTCAAGAACTTGAGATAGAAAGTTAAAGATGAGTTGTGATAAAGAGTTATACAATTAATGAATAAGATGAATGGACAGAAAAAGGAGAGATCAATATTAGTCTGTAGTTTCCTGGGAAGACTTTGAAAGAAGAAGATAAGAAAGTCTTCTTCATGGGGCCGGCCCAGTGGTGCATGCTACAGTGCGCTGCTTGGGAGCGCGGTGGCGTTCCCGCCAAGGGTTCGGATCCCACATACAGACCGGTTCCCGCTCACTGGCTGAGCGAGGTGCGGGCGCAACACTGAGGGTTGCAGTCCCGTTGCCGGTCCCGGTCCGGTACGGGCGCGACACTGAGGGTCGCGATCCGTTGCCGGACACGAAAAAAGACAAAAAAAAGGAAAAAAAAAAAAAAGAAAGTCTTCTTCAGAAGGGCCACAGATTCCTATATAACAGTAAACAGAAAGAAAATAGAAAGAGAATTCTAAAAAGGGAAGTTCATTTAGAGAGACCATGATGGTAAAAGGCTGATAACCAGAGGAGATCGCTTTGTCTGTATTGGGGATTGTTATGGGTTGAATTGTGGACCCCCCGCCAATTCCTATGTTGAAGTCCTTGCTTCCTGTCCCTCTGGCTAAGACCTTCTCTAGGAATAGGGTCGTTGCAGATGTGATTAGTTAAGATGAGGTCATACTAGACTAGGATGGACCCTTAATCCAATATGGCTGGTGCCCTTATGAACAGAAAAAATTTGGACAAAGACATGCTCACAGGGACAACACTAGGTGAAGGTGAAGGCGGAGATTAGAGTGACGCTTCCACATGACAAGGACAAGGAGAGCTGAAGATGGCCAAAGAACCACCAGCAGCTGAGAGAGAGCCCTGGAACAAATGCTCACGCACAGCCTCAGAAGGAACCAACCCTGCCAAGTTTGAATTTGATCTCAAACTTTTCGTCTCCAGAACTGTGAGACGACACATTTCTGTTGTTTAGGCAAGTCAGTCTGTGGTACTTTGTTACCTCAGCCATATGAAACTGATTCAGGGATGAACTGGGGAACACTGTTAACTACAGTGCATCATATTTCTACTTGAGGATTGGGGTTAGAAAGAGCCCTCCAGGGAATCACCCCAGCTAGACGACTGTCTCCTTTGCCTGAATTTGCACGTTTGCAGAAATTGAGAGGAATGGCACATTCCAAAATAGTCTTTAAATCTGTTCTGTATGTTATCAGGGTGTTATAAAGGCGAACCCAGAAGCCTCTATATCTCATTAACAGGCCCTCAAGGACAGCATTAATTAAATCCTGGAAACAACAGGATTTTGAGCAGGTGGAATTTATATTTTTAAAATACACAACTTTTTTTTCCAGCTCTAAAATCTATAATTCTGGTTGTGACACACTTATCACCCACCAGTTCTTATGTTCATTTGGATCTTTCTAGATTTCTTAGAAAGTGCCAAGAAAACATTTGCGTTCTAGTGTATATACTGAACTGGACATGTCCTCAAGGGTTTTAATAGAATGAAAGAAGCACATGGCTCCCCAATATTGATCCGATCCTGCTACCTCCTACTGTTTGGGAAAAAATGGTGCTACTTTTCAAAATGATTCATTCTAAAAAAAAGTGCTTTCAAATTTCAGTGCATAGGATTTGTGAGTTAAAAAAAAAACGGGTCATAAAGAAATAATATGATCTAATAGACTACAAGGTGCTGTCCGTAACAGAAGTAAGTTCTCAATAAATTTTGTGTATCAATAACCACTGAGATGATACGTTTTGCCAACTCCCTCTGACAACCACAATCTGTGTGGTAATTGCTCATCTCTTCTCACCTTCTTCTTCCTACCTTGTCTTTCTCCATAGTAGAGAAGAAAGAAAGTTTACCAACCTGCAATAAAATCTGCTTTAGAAAACATACAGTCAGATGCATAAAGTTTAAGTCAAAGCTATTGGCCTTAAACTTAATTTTGTTTGGGATTGAAAAAATCGACTCCTTACTTCCTTATTATTTAATGGTTTGGCTTATCTTTTAACTCCAAGGAAACCTGCTATTTCATGACTTTCTCTAAATATTATCTTCCCACTACAGTATAAACTTGATGCCTCACAATAATGTTTGATAAATAATCAATGCCAAATGTGTGACTTAAACAAGTTATATGTCCTCTCTGAGCTTCAGGATTTTCATATGCAGATGACCATACTGATATCCACCTACAGCATCATTGCAACGACTTGGAGATGTGTGTCAAAGTGCTGCACTGATAGTTCTTGATGACTAGCAAGCTGATTGAAGCAGAAAGAAGAATTTGTTGAAAGGCTAAGAAATAGTTAACAAAATCACCAGAAGGCTAAAGAAATGTGTTGAGAAAATAGGTGGGATCAAAGAGAGGACAAGCAGCCAGAATCACAGCAAAAATCACTGCAGAACTAGTTAGGTGAGAACACAGCAAGCAGCTGCCACCACTGAGTGGGGGACGTTGAGTCCTCCCCAGGCAAAGCTGCTGGCTGTGGGCAGTGACTGCTATTGCTGAAATTAGTACCTGCATGGCTTTCTGAGCCTGATGTTGCTGTTGCCATGCTGATGTCTTTGCTGCCAGAACAAAATCTTCCCTCTACTTACTTCTTTGCATTACTAGGTCTGATTCAAATTGCATCTGATTGGCTATCCTTGCAAGAAGGGAATATTTGTCATTGTCATTTTCTGAAGTGGGAGGCAAACTCCACCTTCGAAACAGATTCACATGGTAGAGAATTTTGTAACTAAGAAAGGAATTAAGAAACAAGTCAACAAACAAAACAACTTGATTACATCCAGAAGAATCTGTCACTTTCTGCCATATGGTAGGGCTTAAATATATTCTATAGTTATTATAAATAATACAGGAAGAGAATAAATAGAAATAATCCCCAGGTGGATATCAGGTACAAATTCTTTGAAAGTTTAGGTTTGTGCTGAGATCAAGAGAAAGTAACATTCAGACATGCACAACAGGAAGAGGTTGAGTCTTTTAAGATGAGGGCAAACTGTAGGGATAATGGTTTGATATTTTAAAATATCAAAATATATCCTGAAATTGAGCGAACCAGGTCACTGAAGAATTAAGTGATAGATATAGAGGGTAATTCTGGAAAGATAACTTTTAGCTTAGTTGCAAGATAACTTTAATTTTATATTAAGGACTAAGGGAATTTTCAAGGAGTTTAATTGGGAGATGATATAGGAGGAATCTTCACTTAAGAATACCGAACACATTCTGAGAAAGATCAACAAACTCTAATGACTCACAGATGACTTGGGGAAGAGGGAATACACAGGAGGCACTTGGAAATGACTTTGCAGCAAGACACAAAGAATTCATGGTCAATAGCAATTTGTTACATATCATATGGGAAAGACAGTCTTATTGAAATAATAATCAGACATAAGTGCCTCCAAGCCAGCTCCTTTTAGCTGGCTTCTGCTCTTAGAATATCTTTATTTTAATTTTTATCTTTTTTCAACTATGGTACACAGATTACAGATTATAGGCAGGCTGACTTGCAAATCAGCATTTCTTTTCAATTAGTTATATATCTTGATGAGGACATAAATATATTTAGAATGGTCATTTATATCAGTTCTGGAATTTAAATATTCGACTGGTGAATGGATAAACAAATTGTGGATTATCTGTAAAATACTACTCAATAATAAAATGGAACAAATCACAGATGCATGCCACAACACGAAGAAATCTCAAAATAATTGCCATGTGAAAGGACTGAGAAATTTAAGGCTGAATTCTGTATAATTTCATTCATATGACTGCCTGTCAAAGCAAATCCTGAGGAATTTAGTCTTTTTCGGCTTTTGGTATCAGGGTAAACGTGGCCACATAATTTTTTTCCTTCATTTTAGATGTGATCCCTTCTTCGATTCTGAAAGAGTATGTGTAGAATTGACGTTATATGTTTAAAATATTTGCCAATGAAACCATCAATCCTGGAGATTACTTTGGAAGAACGCTTTAAAATATGAGTTCAAGGGGCTGGCCCGGTGGCGCACTGCGCTAGTGCGCCGCTTGGGAAGTGTGGTGGCGCTCCCGCCGAGGGTTCGGATCCCATATACAGACCGGTTCCCGCTCACTGGCTGAGCGAGGTGCGGGGGCAACACCGAGGGTTGCGATCCCGTTGCCGGTCCCGGTCCGGTACGGGGGCGACACTGAGGGTTGCGATCCGTTGCCGGACCGGCGGCGCTCCCGTCCGAGGGTTCGGATCCCATATACAGACCGGTTCCCGCTCACTGGCTGAGCGAGGTGCGGGGGCAACACCGAGGGTTGCGATCCCGTTGCCGGTCCCGGTCCGGTACGGGGGCGACACTGAGGGTTGCGATCCGTTGCCGGACACGGAAAAAAGACAAAAAAAAAAAAAAAAAAAATATGAGTTCAAAGTTTTATTGGACATAAGATTATTTAGGTTACCTATGTTATTGTGAGTGAGCTTTGATATTTGTGTCTTTCAAGGGATTTATCTGTTAAATCTAAGTTATATAAAACTATTTCATAAAATTCCTTGATCATCCCTTAATATTCATAGGATCTGTAGTTATGTCTACTCTTTTATTCCTGATACTGGTAAATTGCATGTTATTTTTTGTTTGCTTCATCAATTAACTGAATTTTTCAGAATTTTATTAATATTTTAATAAATAAGTAGCTTTTGATTTCATTGATTTTTATCTATTATTTTGCTATTTTTATTCTTATTTATTTCTGCTCTGATCTTTATTATATTTGTTCCTTTGCTTGGTATGGGCTTAATTTGCTCTTTTTCTAGTTTCTGATTTGGAAGTCATGTAATTAAGTATATATTATTTTTTAATATTTTATGTGCATATTTAATGCTACAAATTTTCCTCATAGTGCTGCATTAGTTACATTCTAAGCATAAAATTTTTATATAACTATCAAAATTTAATAGAGTATGAGGTTATGGTTCTTATAGGATAACTTTATGTTTATTTCAACCTGAAATTTCAAAGTAGATATGGTCTCAAGGTCACGTACTTGTAGTGACTACATTCTCCAAAGATGGTTGCCACTATATTCCCCTTCCCAAATGCTCTTCTGCAAGTGGTGTTGACTTCATCTATTTGATGAAGTCAGATTACCCTCCTCATAAATATGGATGGTTTTTATTTATTGGAGTGCCATAGAAATGGCTTTTCTGTGACTTCTGGGTCTGCGTTATAAAAATGGGTGCAGCTTCTCTCTGTTCAATGAAACACTCCTATTTGTGCCTTGAGATACTGCGTAAAAAGTCCAACTACTACGAAGTTGCTATGCTGTCAGAAAACCAAGAATCATGGTGAAGCCTCATGCACATACTTAATCCCTGGCTCTTTCCAGTCCAGGAGCTATTCATGTGAGTGAATAAGCCTTCAAGTGATGCCATCTCTAGCCACCAATTCCCCCTTGTATTTGAATTTTTCCAGTGGAGGCCCAGATATTGTGGAACAGAAAGAAACCATTTCTGCTGTGACTACCCTGACTCACAAAATCTAGAAACATAGTAAAATTGTTTCAAGCTTCCAAATTTGGGTTAAATTTTTATGCAGCACTTGTCAGAACAATTGTACGCTTGATTTTATATTTCATAGTTAATTTTTACTAGACTTTATTTTTTAGAGCAGTTTTAGTTTCACAGAAGAATTGTGCAGGAAGAGCAGGGTTCCAGTATACTCCTTACCCGCACACATGCAAAGCCTCCCCCACTATCAACTCCTGCACCACAGAGGTACATTTGTGACATTAGGTAAACCTGCATTGACACATCATTACAATCCAAAGACCATAGCTTACATTAGGGTCTATTGTTGGTGTTGCACATTCTATGGGTATTACAACGTGTATAATGACATGTTTCCATCTTTCTAATATCATGCAAAGTAGCTCCACTGTTCAAAAAATCCTTTGTGCTCCACCTGTTTACTTCTACGTCCCCCAAACCCTTGGAAACCACTGTTCTTTTTACTGTCTATATAGTTTTGGCTTGTCCAGAAGGTCATATAGTTGGAATAACAGTATGGAGCCTTTTCAGATTGGCTTCTTTCATTAATAACATGCATTTAAGTTGCCCCTAAGCCTTCTCATGGCTTAATATCACACTTCCTTTTAGTGCTGAATAATATTCCATTGTCTAGATGCATCATAGTTTATTTATCCGTTCTCCTACTGAAGGGCATCTTGGTTGTTTCCAAGTTTCGGCAATCATGAACAAAGTTGCTGTAAACATCATCTGCAAGTTTTTGTCTGGGAATAAGTGTTCAACTCATTTGAATAAATACTGAGGAATATTGTGCTGGGTCATATGGTAAGAGTATGTTTAGTTTTGTAAGAAACTGTCAGTCTTCTTCCGAGTGACTGTACTGTTTTGTATTTCAGCAGCAATAAATGAGATTCCTGTTGCTTCACATCTATGCTAGCATTTGGTGCAGTCAGTGTTCTGAACTTTGGCCATTCTAATAGGTGTTTAATGGTATCCTGTTTGTTTTAATTTGCATTTTCCTAATGACATATGATGTAGAATATCTTTTCATATGCTTATTTGCCATATGTACACCTTGCTTTATGAGGTGTTTGTTAAAGTCTTTGGCTCATTTTTAATTCAGTTCATTTTTTACTGTTGATTTTTGAAGGTTCTTTGTAGAACCCATCTTGAATAATTGTTGTTTATCAGATATTTCTTCTGCACATATTTCCTCCCAGTCTGTGGCTTGTCTATTCATTCTCTTGACAGTGTCTATCACCAACCAAACATTTTTAATTTTAGTCAAGTTTAGTTTATTATTTGTTTCATAATAATGCTTTTGGTGTTGTATCTAAAAAGTCAACACTGAATCTGACGTCACCTCAATTTTCTTCTATGTTGCCTTCTAGGAGTTTTACATGCAGGTCCAAGATAAGTTTTGAGTTAATTTTTGTGTCCATGTCAAATGGTGAAAATAATTTACCAGTGCACAGTCAAACTGATATTTTCCTTAGGGCTTCAAAGTTAAGGAAACCTCCAAAGTACACACAAGCTTCCAGATAGACGTATTTAGTTAAGCCATTATTGTTGATACACATAGAGTTAGCCCCGGGTAACTCTGGCCTTAAAAATAAAAGTATTTTTATTTAATTATTTTTTTATGCAACATTCATTCAAAGAGTATTTAATAAGTTCTCTTTTTGTGTGTGTGTGAAAGCCCTGGAACCTCCTTTTCTAGGCCCTGGAGATGCAGTGATCCATTAAACAAACAAAAATTGTTATCCTCATGGAGCTTATATTCTAGTAGGAGGAGGCACATAATAGACAAAATAAACAACAAAACTACAGCAAATATTAGGTTCTGGTAAGTGCCGTAGAGATACATAACGTAGGAAAGAAGAAGTAACTTGGGAGTGAGTTTGAAATTTTTAATATGGTCAGAGAAGTCTCATGATAAGAAGACATTTGAGCAGCTCTCTGAAGGAGATAGGGAAGAAATAATACAGGCATCTGGAAGAAGAGCAAGAGAGAAGGGAGTCAAAAATTAAATCAGGGCCTGCCCAGTGGTGCACTCGGTAGAGTGTGGTGCTTGGGAGCACGGCAGGGCTCCCGCCGAGGGTTCGGATCCCACGTAGAGACCGGTCTGCTCACTGGTTGAGCGCGGTGCGGGTGCGACACGGAGGGTTGTGATCACGTTACTGGTCACGAAAAAAGACAAAAAGGGGAAAAAAAATTAATTAAATCAGAGGGGCAATGGGGGAATGGAGATCACAGAGGACTTTAGAGGTGTTTCCTCTAAATATGACAAAACATAACAGGGAATAAACTAAAGTGATGTAAATAAGGATGCTATGAAAATAAAATAGAGGGACTCTAATTTTGTTTCCTTACAATTTGAAAACTACTCTAAAAGAAAATCTTTAAGACTTTAAAAGCAGGAACTACATCTATTCTAGAGTCTTCTTGGCTAAAACACTAATGTTCACAATATATTTGTGAAGACTAATTTCACTGTTGAAAGGATAACGCAGCAATAAATTTGTATATCCTTCAAAGACATTGTAATTAGTATACATGGAGAATAATTTTTGGTTACAGAAAGATTTTTTTTTTCCTTTCAGAAAGGGATATATTTGTTTGATCCTTTATAATCCCAATGACATTGGAGAATGCCAATAAAAATAATTAAAATAACATAATAGAGCATAATAATTGATAACTGAGAAGAGTTGACTTTGGAGCTCTAATAATTATAAACTGTTTGGACTTGGATAAGTTACCCAACCTCTCAAGGCCTCTGTGTTTCCTCCTCTTTAATGTGGGAATAATAATAGTACTAACCTCTTAGATATGGCAGGGTTAAATTAGGTAATACATATAAAGCATTCAGTGCACTATCTAATAAACATTAAGTGCTTGACTATATTATTATTAATGTGGATACTATTATTATCACCTAAGGAAACAAAGAAACTGAGTTGATATATTCAGCTTTATCTTTCAGAACAGGGTCAACACAATGTCATTTACTATTCTCTTCATATCACCTAGTTATTGTTGTTAGCTATTATTTTTATCACAAGAAAATTCTATACCTAGATTCTGCTAATATGTCTATTTGTGGAATGTTTGTGTTGCATTGCATATTATAGTCCAAAGTTTATCATCACACAGTTAATATATGCTCACCATCAAAGATAAGATAAGTTATTTTGAAAAAAATAGAAGTAAAACAATATCTAGGCCATTTATATACATAGAAAACTACCATTGTTTTTCAGTTTGACAGAACTTGGTTTCTGACATATCAACTCTTTTTCTTTTTATGCTTAGAAGTACTTTGAAACTTCTAAAGTATCTCTTTCCTTTTAGAAAGAGTCTTAAGTGAGTAAATACACTTCTAATAGTTATCTAGAAAAGGTTAAAAAAGAGCTGTTTTAGGCAATTAAGAATGAAAAGAGTTGCATAGTCTCTGTTTCTTCCTCAGTTATCTTTACACAGAAGCTTTAATTTTATGTTTAAAATGAATGCTCCAAGGGCCGGCCCGGTGGTGCACTGCTACAGTGCGCCACTTGGGAGCACGGCGGCGCTCCCGCCGAGGGTTCGGATCCCACATACAGACCAGTTCCCGCTCACTGGTTGAGCGAGGTGCGGACGCAACACTGAGGGTTGCGATCCTGTTGCCGGTCCCGGTCCGGTACGGGCGTGACACTGAGGGTTGCGATCCGTTGCCGGACACGAAAAAAGACAAAAAGGAAAAAAAAAAAAATGAATGCTCCAAGAGTCATAGCCATATTGAAACAGTCACATGCACCTTTAGCTCCCTCCAATAAGTGAAAACATGTGGTATTTCTTTTTCTCTGCCTGACTCCTTTCACTTAATATTATTCTTTCAAGG